>NC_092719.1:212058287-212219586 GCF_047496885.1 Scyliorhinus torazame
CAGGGCGGGAGGGGGTGGGCCCGCCGACCGGCGTGGCGCGGTTACCGCCCCCGCCGAATTTTCGGTGCTGGAGAATTCGGCGGCCGGCGGGGGCGGGATTCATGCCGCCCCCCCCCCCCGGTGATTCTCCGACCCGGCGGGGGGGGGGGGGTCGGAGAATCCCGCCCCCAGGTCTGGCCTACACGTGACTCCAGACCTGCAACATTTCTCTGAAATAAACTGAAGTTGCCTTTTTTATAAATTCGCCCGCGAAGGTGGGTGTGAGCCGTCTTCTGGAAACTTGCAGTCCATGTGGTGTAGGTACACCTATTGTGATTGTGACCCAGCGACAGTGAAGTAACGCTGATATATTTCCAAGTCAGGATGGTGAGTGGCTTGGAGGGGAACCTCACGGTGGTGTTTTTTTCCTATGTACCTGCTGCACCCAGGGTTCAAGGGCAATGAGAGATGGGGGGAAAAGTCACTGGCCTTGCTGGTGACGCTCATGTCCTATCAAAGAATAACGTGGGGGTTAAAAAAAAAATACAGATTCACCAATTATTTTCTGGGTTTTTATTTGATGTCCTGACATTCAAAATGCAGGCGTCAGTGTGTGTGTGTGTGTGTGTGTGTGTGTGTGCGGGTGGGGGGCGGGGGGGGGGGGGGGGGGGGGGAATATTTAATAAAATGGCAGGCATACTGTGCAGCGGGTCGAATTAGGAAAATAAATCATATCATGTACCACCCACCATTCCTCCCGGTGCTGTTGAGTGTCTAAGAGCTGTAATGTATCCTTGGCGGGCAGCGTTGCTCAGGGGGCGTTTCACTGAACAATGGCTTCAGGGTAACGGCCCAAAGTGAAAGTGGTGCCACTTCGAATTGATCTTTCCATCTCGGGGACAGCAATGCAGGCCCTTGCTTAAACCGCAGCTGCAGAGATTTTGCAGTCAAACCCTTCCATCGTTTACCTGTGGTTGTTCCCCATTATCGCTGCCATCGTGAAGTAAAAATGCACATGGCTTTGGCATGGGGGTCGGGACCAGTGCACACACATGGGGCAGGTGAAATTCTGCCCGACAGCACCATTGACAGCCCCCCACCCCCCCCCACCCCCACCCCACCGACTTGAGTAGAAAATCAAGCTGCGGTGTTCTTTATATTGCTAAATTCAGGATGGTTGACGTATTACATTAACTATGATCTGCTCTCACTCACAAAGACCACAAATAGCTTTTAAATTGAACAAAGCTATAAATTTATTAACACTATTTAATTGGATTCAACACTTACTCCTAGATAATGCACAGTTGATAATAAACATACGGGGCAGGATTCTCCTTTCGCGGGACTAAATCCCCACGCCGGCGGGAAAACCGGCGCGAATCACTCCGGCATCAACAGCCCCCAAAAGTGCTGACTAGGTGGACGGTGGAGGGGTTGGCGCCGCGTCAGCCGCCGCAGAAGGGACTTCGCGAGTTTGCGCATGCGCCGAAGGGCCGGCGTGATCTCACGCATGCGCGGACTGCCGGTGTGGTTTCGCACATGTGCAGACCGGCCGGCGTATTCTGGCACATGCGCAGGGGGTTGTCTTCTCCTGCGCCGGCCATGGCGCCCCCGAGGACCGCCCCAGCCGACTTACCTGCCAGGTCCCGCCATGTGGGACCATGTCTAACCCACGCTGGCGGGACTGGCCAAAAACGGACAGCCGCTCGGCCCATCGGCACCCGGAGAATTGCTGGGGGGGCCGCTGCCAACGGCCCCCGACCAGCGTGGCGTGAACCCCGCCCCCGCCCGAAAATCGGTGCTGGTAAATACGGCAGCCGCCCCCCCCCCCGGGGATTCTCCGACCCGGCGGGGGGTCAGAGAATCCCGCTGATAATCTACACTCATCTACTACTAATCTATTTACTATTACATTAACTATGATCTTCTCTCACTCACACTATTTTTCCTTCAGTCTGCACTCTATCTTTCTCCTCAATCTCTCATCCACAAGGCTTAGCATCAATGCCTTATATAGTTGTACATCTAGCTCCCACTAGTGGTTGATTTAGACACTGCATTAATCCTTACAGTTCTTTACATTTATGATAATATCACACAAGCTGACACCCGGAGTGAAGAGAATGTGAAGTGGGGCGCGGGGGGAGGGGTCACAGTGGGTGGGGGAGTGGGGGGGAAGGGAGAGCCGTGGAGGGACCTACAGTCTCTTCGGAAAAGGGTTTGGTTGAGGTAACGGGGATGGCGTTGAACGCACACGCCACTGTGAATCTAATAGATGCTGTCTTCTCACCCCTCATTTGCTGCAGTTAAAGGAGAGGATCAAGCCCTTGTGCTAATCTGCTCATTCCCTCATCCAGATGCATTTAAGATGATCGATATACTGTTGACTGCCTTGCAATCCATTACCCTAATAAAGCAAAGATGAAGCTGTTGCAGATCGGGGAATCTTTCAGCTCCACCATCAAATAACTCGGGGTGGGGGGGGGGGGGGGAAACATCTTCAATTACCCAATGTTTGTTTTATATCAGCGATTCTAACGACATGCTGAACAACACCAAATACAGAACTTGCAGGAGACATTTGTCAGGTTTAGGAACAGGACCAATGCCAACGAAATGCTGAAAGCTTTGGAATAAATAAATACACAACTAGTCTGCCCCAGAAACTATGCTGCTTTCAAAGCTTATGCTTTGGCTGGGGATCTTGGAGACTCTCTTGATTAAAGGAAGTGCCAACTTCTGCAGCTGCTCCGCTGAAGACTTTGTGAGCAAATACTCTTCCTAGTGTGGTACCTGCTCTTTCACCTCCACTGTTTAGATCGCCAACCCACAACCGCGGCCCCCCAATCAGGTGAAACAGCAATTTACTTGTAAATAATCGTCTGCTAATACAAAACTTGAGCATTGCAGAAAAAAGAGACATGCTGCCAAAGCTTTTCGACTTGCACTCATCAGGACAGATCACGAGAATCTCAATTCTAACGGGAGCAACAAAACGAGAAACCAGTGCTGATTGGTTGGCCAGTTGGCTCTGATTGGTAGAGGCCCTGTCATGTAGAATGCACCAGGGAATAGTTAACAGCCAGGCTTTTGTTTAAATTCTCACTGAGCAGTCCGACTCAGATTGGTCAAGGCATTGCCAGTAGGAATGAACCAGGGAATGGCTGTCACCAAGCTTTTTTCAGTTGAAACATTGCAATGCAATGGCATGCTTTTTCTGCTTGCCAATGGTGGTGCCCTGTGTGGGAATATATGTAGCTTCTACTATGGGTAAGTGAGGCACACGGCAGGCCCTATTAATAATCTTAAATTGTCAGCGCAATTCTTAGCGCACTTAGGATTGTTTACCAAGTGCTGCCCAATCGCAGGATCACATCCAATGTTGGATACTATGGAGGGGATTTTCTGATCCCACCTCCACCGATATGGGAAAGTCCTGCCCGAGGTCAACAGGCCGTTTAATGTTCCATCAGATTGTCTGCCCCGCCCCGCCCGTGATGATTCCCTTGGTGGGCGGGACTAAAAGATTTACCTCTACATTTTGGGCTTTGCAAGTATGGGCCTCACCAAGATCGTGCCCAACCAGCCCGTGCTTGCTAAACGCAGGAAACCCTGCCATCCGAAAACTCCTCCGTGTCTCTGCACAGAAGCTGCCAGACTTGCGGAGTACTTCCAGCTTTTTCTATTTTAGTTGACTATCCAGTGCTGCCTAGTTGACTTCCAAAGACGGTCTGAGTGCTGGCACTGGCCCATTCTAAATCTGAATCGGAACTTGCCTGCAGAAAGTAGAAACCCTCCTCATTCTCCACAGGTATCATGAACGGGGATTGTTTAACATTACTGCCCACGATACCACCCCCATACCACAATTCATAATTTCAGAATGTCTACTGTCACCCAGGCTATTTCAGTCCAGTGTTTATCTTCTACACTTCCATCTCACCACCCCGGCCAACGCCTCCAGCCAGTTTTATCCGTGCCTCAGCTGAAATCGCTGACCTTTTCTGGAGCACGTTTTGTGTGTGGGTGTGTGTGTGTGCGCCCATTGGCAGCCCCCATCTCTCCCATCTGTCAGCATTGGCAGCCCATACCACAATGAATGATAGAGTCATTACAACATGGACAGAAGCCATTTGACGCATCGAGTCCAGGATGGCTCTCTGGACAGCAATCCAGTCAGTCCCGTATCCCAGCCCTATCCCCGTAGCCCTGTAAGTTCCCTCTCGACCCCATCCAATTTCCTCTTCACATCATTGGCGGTCTCCGCCTCCACCACCCTCGTAGGCAGCGAGTTCTGATTCATGACCACGCGCTGTGGAAAAGAAGTTCTTCCTCACGCCCCCTCCAATCCTCCATCCATGCCCCAAACCTTAGATCTACGTCGTCCAGTCATAAGATCACCAAAAATAGGATGGGGGGTAGGCAATTTGGCCAACCGTCTCAGTAATATCACAGCTGATCTAATCATTGCCCTAATGCTACTTTCCTGTCTTATCATAAACTTTGACTCCCGTGTCAATCAAACATCTGTCTAACTCAACCTTGAACATTTTATTAATGTTCCTTGATGGGATAGTCAGAGGCTTTTCCCCGGGGTAGAGGGGTCAATTAGTATGGGGCATAGGTTTAAGGTGCGAGGGGCAAGGTTTAGAGTAGATGTACGAGGCAAGTTTTTTACACAGAGGGTAGTGGGTGCCTGGAACTCGCTACCGGAGGAGGTGGTGGAAGCAGGGACGATAGTGACATTTAAGGGGCATCTTGACAAATACATGAATAGGGTGGGAATAGAGGGATACGGACCCAGGAAGTGTAGAAGATTGTAGTTTAGTCGGGCAGCATGGTCGGCACAGCCTTGGAGGGCCGAAGGGCCTGTTCCTGTGCTGTATTTTTCTTTATTCTTTGGGTGTGAGCGCTGCTGACAAGGTCAGGCTTTATTGTCCTTGAAGCAAGTTCCTTGTGAGGCCATTTCAGAGGGGGCCAGTTAAGAGTCAGCCACATTGCAGTGGGTCTGGAGTCACATGTAGGCCAGGCCGGGTAAGGACTGCAGATTTCCTTCAACGACGTGACCGGACCAGATGGGTTATTTTTAACATTCAATGGTAGTTTCAGGCTCACCATTATTGAGGTAGGTTGTATATACCAGATGAATTAATTGAATTTAAATTCCACGAGGGGATTTGAACCTGGGTTTCCGGCGGATTTGCCTCGGCCTCTGGATTACTAGGCCAATGACATTACCAGTGCACCAGCATCTCCAGCGCCAGGGACCCGGGTTCGATTCCTGGCTTGGGTCACTGTCTGTGTGGAGTCTGCACGTTCTCCTCGTGTCTGTGGGGGTTTCCTCCGGGTGCTCTGGTTGCCTCCCAGAGCCCAAAGACGTGTGGGTTAGGTGGATTGGTCACGCTAAATTGTCCCGTAGTGTCAAAAGGTTAGGTGGGGTTGCTGGGTTACGGGGACAGGGTGGAGGTGTGGGCTTAGGTAGGGTGCTCTTTCAGTGGCTGGTGTAGACTATATGGGATGTTTGGCCTCCGCCTGCACTGTAAGGTCTATGATTCTATATTCTCCCCTTGACCCAAGCCCCACTGCTCAATGGAGAAGAGAATTTCAAACACCAGAATCATAGAATCCCTACAGTGCCAAAGGAGGCTATTTGGCCTATCGAGTCTTCAACAACCCTCCGAAAGAGCACTCCACCCAGGCCCACTCCCCGATCTCCATAACCCCACAGTCCCACCCGACCTGCATATCACTGTGGCACTAAGGGGCAATTTAGCTTGGTCAATCGACCTAACCTGCAAATCTTTGCGGGAGGAAACCGGAGCACCCACAGGAAGCCCACGGTGAGAACGTGCAGACTCCGCACAGACAGTCACCCAAGGCTGGAATTGAACCCGTGTTCCTGGTGCTGTGAGGTGGCAGTGCTAACCACTGTGCCACCGTGCCACCCTATCTGACCACCTGAGAAGAAATTGCTCCTCATCTCCAACTTGAATAGGAGGCCCTTTATTTTTAAACTGTCACCCCTCTTTCTCGATGCCTTGACAAAAGGAAACATCACCTTAGCATCTACCCTGTTAAGCCCTCGCAGACACATTTATGTTTCAGTAAGATCACCTCTCATTCATTTAAGTCCAATGAGCATTGGCCCAATTAGCACAGATAAATGAAACTCTCAGACAACTTTTACGATGCGGCCAGAGGTGATGCTGGACAGAACATCAACAGCAGTGGTTTGCACAAATTAAAAGGTCGGAAAATCCTTAGGATCTTAGCCCTCGACAACCCAAAACGTCCCATGGTTGTGGCAGTGGATGCAACGAGATTGGGTGCATTTCTAGCCCAGGTTCAGAGTGATGGCCAAAAAGGACCTGCTTAATATACGTGGAGACTGAACAGTACAATATTAAAAAAGGAAGCACTCGCAACAACTTGGGCATGTGAGAAATCCTTTGATTATGTGCTGGGCCGCCACTTCAGAATTGAGACTGATCACAAGCCATTGCTAAATATAAAGGAGAGTGGAAAGGTGGCGCCCAGGGTTCAGTGAATCCGGCTTAGACTCATGTATGCACAGGGTAACTATGTGGGTGGCACATGGAAGCACAGTGGTTAGCACTGTTGCTTCACAGCGCCAGGGACCCAGGTTCGATTCCCGGCTTGGGTCTGTGCGGAGTCTGCACCTTCTCCCCGTGCCTGCCTGGGTTTCCTCCGGGTGCTCCGGTTTCCTCCCACAAGTCCTGAAAGACGTGCTGTTAGGTCATTCTGAATTCTCCCTCCGTGTACCCGAACAGGCGCCGGAATGTGGTGACTAGGGGCTTTTCACAGTAACTTCATTGCAGTGTTAATGTAAGCCTACTTGTGACAATAATAAAGATTATTACAATTATAAGGCTACTACCCTATCCAGGGTACTCACTACTTACCCAATACACAAAACAGTCATGGCAGATAAAGCAGCCTTGACTACCAGATACTTGCACCAGACCAGAATTTGCATATATTTCATACTGCCCAAATGCATACTGCTTGAACGGACAGCCACAGCACACCCCAAGAAACCCTGTCCTAGGACAACATTCCAAACAGCCCGACTATTTCAGCGTCATGGATAGCCTTCTGGTGTATGATACAAGAGTGGTGGTACCACTTGCTCTCTGCTTGGAGGTCCTACAGAAGGTCCACTGTGGACAGCTTGGCATAACTGAGTGTGAAGCCAGGGTACAGCAGTGCCACCTGCATCATCCATAGGCAGTAAGTGCCACTCCTGCCCTCCTCCTTTCTATCAAAGCCTTGGGAATTGGGAGTGCCTTGGCATGGAGTTGTTTGACTATAAAGAGAAAATCTTTCTTCTAATGGTCGCCAATTACTCTCGCTGGCCAGCGTGCAAAGGTCACACGTCAGCACCTCTGAAACCGTGATGACCTCTTTGTAGAAAATGCTATTCTGGACATGGCCATCCCCGATAATGGACCACAGTTCACCAATGACTGCTCTCAATCCTTCAAATGTGTTTATGAATACCAGGCTAACAGAAAGGCTGAGCGAGGAGTATGCAATGCCAAAGTCCTCCTAGATTTCATAGAATTTACAGAATTTACAGTGCAGAAGGAGGCCATTCAGCCCATCGAGTCTGCACCGGGTCCTGGAAAGAGCTCCCTACCCAAGCCCACGCCTCCACCCTATCCCCATAACCCAGTCACCCCACCTAACACAAAGGGCAATTATGGACACTAAGGACAATTTTAGCATGGCCAATCCACCTAACCTGCACGTCTTTGGACTGTGGGAGGAAACCGGAGCACTCGGAGGAAACCCACGCAGACACGGGGAGATTGCGCAGACTCCGCACAGACAGTGACCCAGCGGGGAATAGAACCTGGGTCCCTGGAGCTGTGAAGCAATTGTGCTATCCACTATGCTCCTGAAGGAGAATGATGACTTGAGCTCTCTCTGCCCAGCTCTCGTTCCGCACCGTGACAGTGAGTTTGTACATTGTGAACTCCCAATGGGATGCAGGTCAATGCCTCAACTCCCCTTTCTGCCCCAAGCCCCTCACTGAGGGGGAAAACCCTGGTGGAGTTTGGAAGAAGGAAGAAGCCTCCCAAACAAGTCAGGTTTGTACGTTCAATCAGTGGCATAGATGCCAAGATGTTCCGATTCTAAAAAGAGGAGAGAAGGTATGGATCAGAGACCCAGAACCGTGCAGGCGGGGTCATTGAAGAGCTCCTGTAATCAAGATCGTGCCCGGCCAATGTCGTGTTGGGTGTTCCGATGCACAAATGATCCAACATGGCTGTAGATTGTACAACTCTGTTTTATTGTCTTAACAACGACAACTACTAACTGCTGGCTTGGGTACGTGCTTCACCAGCTAACCTGTGGATCCAGCCCTAGCACTATCTTAGTGAGGCACTCTTATTTACAGTGCAGAAGGAGGCCATTCAGCCCATCGAGTCTGCACCGGGTCCTGGAAAGAGCTCCCTACCCAAGCCCACGCCTCCACCCTAGCCCCATAACCCAGATAAAGTGCCTCATGGTGTATGTCTGAGTGGCGCGCTGTGAGCTCTGTGCTCTGAGCTATCTCCTGGTAGAATGAGCGGGAACTGTGGTGTTCCCTGTTTTATAGTGCGTGTGCTCTCACTGGTGATTAGCTGCGATGTGTGTGTGCTGGTTGGTCCAACTGCCTGTCCATCAGTGTGTTTGTGTGATTGCACCATGATATGCTGATGTGGATATCATGACAGCCAGGGCATCATTCAGCAGAGCGGATCTGCCCAAAGCCCGACGGACAAAAAAAAAATCAACAGCATGGTCAGAGCTCCCTGAAGCAGAAGAGCGAGCGTGTCACACACCCTCTACCCCTCGTGAACCGGTCTTGGTGTAGCTGAATTCCCATCTACCCCAAAAGGAGCTCCGCACTCATCCAGGGAGGCAGGTGGATCCACCAAAGAGGCTTTTCCTCTAGGAGAAGAGACTTGTGGGGGATGAGGTTGTGGGGAGGGAGATAAAGTGGTTGGTGTGAAATATAATACAGGGATAAAGACTTGGGGGGAGATGTAGGGGAAGGTGTGTCAAATAGTACAGGGGTAAAGACTGGGATAGGAGTCTTGTAACTCCATAACAAGCATACTGAACCTCTGCAAATGTCAGAGCGATGTCACTCCCAGTGCATGTCTGAGTGGCCTGTCAGAGGGCAGCTCCAGCTACACGCTCGACAGCATGTAAAGCGTGCATGTAAAGAGGGCAGCACGGTAGCACAAGTGGCTAGCACTGTGGATCCCAGGTTCGATTCCCCGCTGGGCCACTGTCTGTGCGGAGTCTGCACGTTGTCTGCGTGGGTTTCCTCCGGGTGCTCCGGTTTCCTCCCACAGTGCAGAGGCAGTGCAAAGGCGTGCAGGTTAGCTGGGTTGGCCATGATAAATTGCCCTTAGTGTCCAAAAAAAAAGGTTAGGAGGGGTTATTGCGTCACGGGGATAGGGTAGAAGTGAGGGCTTAAGTGGGTCGGTGCAGACTCGATGGGCCGAATGGCCTCCTTCTGCACTGTATGTTCTATGTTCTAAATAAGCAGTTTTGAACAAAGACCATTGCCACCAGCGAGATCTCTTCTGGAATATCTGTGGTAAGCCACTGTATTGTATTGTACTGTTGTATTGTTACATGCCTGGGCTTGTCCCTGCTGGCTCCGCCTGTGACTCCTCCCCTCGGGCTCATGTGTAAAGGTGGCTGGTCTCCGCCTCTGATCCAGTTCGGGACCAGAGGCCAGGAGGCTTTCTGTTTAGCGTATTAAAGCCTCAGTTATGTTCACCACTCGTCGTGTGTTTATTGATGGCATATCAATTTAATACACTAAACATCTAATATGAATTTGTCACTCAAGCCTGATCACCTGTAGCTGGACCCACAGGCAGCCAACGCCACTGCAACGTTCGAGCACTGGCTAAGCTGCTTCGAAGCGTACCTCGGATCCTTCACCGAACACTTTACCGACCTCCAAAAGAAGCAGAAACTCCACGCACGGGTGAGCCCGCAAGTCTTTCTTCTCATCAGGGACGCCCCCTCGTATGCGGAGGCGATAATGCTGCTGAAGGGACACTATGTTAAGTCTGTGAACGAGGTGTATGCTAGGCACCTTCTCGCCACGAGACGACAACGCCCTGGGGAATCACTAGCAGAATTCCTGCGTGCCTTGCGGGTACTCTGCCGGAACTGTGACTGCCGGGCGGTATCGGATACCCAACACGCGGAGCTCTTGGTCAGGGACGCCTTTGTCGCAGGCATGAAATCAAACTACATCCGCCAGCGCTTGCTAGAAGGGGGTACACTCAGCCTCCCAGAGACAGTGCAGCTCTCCAACTCGCTGGAGGTGGCCTCCCAGAATATGGAGGCCTACACCTCCGACTGCACGGCACCCTCGTGGACCTCATGGGCGCCGCCATCATCCGACCCGGATGCGGCGTAAGCCTGTGCCGCGCAGCAGCCCGCCAACGCCGGAAGCCCGAAATGCTACTTTTGCGGTCAGGATAATCATCACAGACAACGCTGCACTGCACGGAACCCGACTTGCAACGGGTGTGGGAGGAAGGGCCACTTTGCGAAATCCTGCCAGGCCTGATCTCTCCCTAAAGCTTTTAGGCCCAGCAGCGCTGCCTGCTGCCTGTCGGGCCGCCCCCAGCTGCCGCGCCACCCGCCATGTGCGACCCGTGACGCCGCCACCTTGGGACCACTCCGCAGCCTCCCGGGAGCCCTGCTCACCTGATTGTACGTTGGCCGCCGCTACCTCCGACCGGCCTACCCATCACCATCCGAATCTCGCCTCCACCACGCTCGACCAGTCCCGGCCTCATCACCTCACTAAATCTATGATGACCGCCCGGATCAACGGGCACGAGACGGCCTGCTATTTCGAGTCCGGGAGCACAGACAGCTTCATACACCCAGATACGGTAAGGCATGCAGTAGAAATCCGGGGTACTGTGTCGCGACCCTTACTGTACAAGGTGTAGAGTACGCTAACTTCAAACTCTACGTCCTTCCCCATCTCTGCGCTGCCCCATTCCTGGGGCTCGACTTCCAGTGCCACCTCCAGAGCCTTACTTTAAGGTTCGGTGGACCCCTGCCCCCCACTCACCGTCTGTAGCCTCGTGACCCTTAAGGCCGCCCCACTCTCGCTCTTCGCAAATCTCACCCCGGACTGTAGGCCCGTCGCTCCCAGAAGCAGACGATACAGTGCCCGGGACAGGGCCTTCATCAGGTCGGAGATGCAGCGACTCCTACGAGAGGGGATCATTGAGGCTAGTTACAGCCCCTGGACAGCCCAAGTCGTGGTCGTCAAGACTGGGGAGAAGCACCAGGTGGTCATCGACTACAGTCGGACCATCAACCGGTACATGCAGCTCGATGCGTACCCCCTCCTCCGCACATCTGACATGGTCAATCAGATTGCGCAGTATCGAGTCTTCTCCACTGTTGACTTGAAGTCCGCGTACCACCAGCTCCCTATCCGCCCGGAGGACCGCCAATACACTGCCTTCGAGGCAGATGGCCGCCTCTATCACTTCCTCAGGGTCTCGGTCTTCCAATGGGAAATGGACCGAATGGTTGACTAGTACGGACTGCAGGCCACGTTCCCGTACTTAGATAATGTCACCATCTGCGGCCGTGACCAGCAGGACCATGACAAAAACCTCCGGCACTTCCTCCACACCGCTAAACTCCTGAACCTCACCTACAATAAGGAAAAATGCGTTTTCCGCACAACCCGCCTAGCCATCCTTGGCTACGTCGTGGAACACGGAGTCCTGGGGCCCGACCCCGACCGCATGCGCCCCCTCCTGGAACTTCCCCTCCCCCACTGCCCCAAGGCCCTGAAGAGATGCCTGGGGTTCTTCTCCTACCATGCCCAGTGGATCTCCAACTATGCGGACAAGGCCCGTCCACTTATTAAATCCACCATTTTTCCCCTGACGGCTGAGGCCCGACTGGCCTTCAACCGCATCAAGGCAGATATTGCCAAAGCCGCGATGCACGCGGTGGATGGGTCCATCCTGTTCCAGGTGGAGAGCGATGCGTTGGACTTTGCTCTGGCCTCTACCCACAACCAGGCGGGCAGGTCTGTGGCTTTCTTCTCCCGTACCCTCCATGCCTCCGGAATTAGACACTCCTCCATCGAAAAGGAAGCCCAAGCCATCGTAGAAGCTGTGCGACATTGGAGGCATTACCCGGCCGCCAGGCGATTCCCTCTCCTCACTGACCAATGGTCGGTTGCCTTCATGTTCAATAACACACAGCGGGGCAAGATCAAGAATGACAAGATTCTGAGGTGGAGGATCGAACTCGCCACCTATAATTACGATATCTTATATTGACCTGGCAAGCTCAATGAGCCCCCAGATGCCCTATCCCGCGGTACATGTGCCAGCGCACAAGTAGACCGACTTCGGGCCCTCCACAACGACCTCTGTCACCCGGGGGTCACCCGTTTTTTTCACTTTATCAAGGCTCGCAACCTGCCTTACTCCATCGAGGAGGTCAGGACCATGACCAGGGACTGCCAGGTCTGCGCGGAGTGCAAACCGCACTTCTGTTGGCCAGACCTGGTAAAGGCCTCCCGCCCCTTTGAGCTCCTCAGCATCGACTTCAAAGGGTCCCTCCCCTCCACTGACCGTAACGTGTACTTCCTCAACATTGTTGACGAGTACTCAAGATTCCCTTTTGCCATCCCATGCTCTGACATGACCTCCGCCACCGTCATCAAGGCCCTGCACAGTCTTTCACCCTGTTCAGGTTCCCCACCTACATCCATAGCGATCGGGGTTCCTTCTTCATGAGCGACAAGTTGCATCAGTTCCTGCTCAGCAAGGGCATCGCCTCCAGCAGGACGACCAGCTACATCCCCTGGGGCAATGGACAGGTGGAGAGGGAGAACGCGATGGTCTGGAAGGCTGTCCTCCTGGCCCTACGGTCTAGAAGTCTCCCTGTCTCCCGCTGGCAGGAGGTCCTTCCCGATGTGCTCCACTCCATCCGGTAGCTCTTGTGTACCGCCACCAATGTGACCCCTCATGAGTGGATGTTTGTTTTCCCCAGGAAGTCCACCTCAGGGGTCTCACTCCCATCCTGGCTGACGGCCCCAGGGCCCGTCCCCCTCCGGAAGCATGCGAGGAGCCATAAGTTGGATCCACTGGTCGAAAGGTCCTTCTCCTCCATGCTAACCCCCAATATGCCTACGTGGCACACCATGATGGGCGGGAGGACACAGTCTCCCTTCGGGATTTGTCACCCGCAGATTCCCCAGTGACCATCACCACTACCCCCGACCCTACACCATCTCCCCCCATTGCTACTCATCTACTACGAGACGCAGAATACGACACGCTCCTGGACACGCAGGCCTCGACACCTCATCCGACACCAGTGTCCACACCACAGCCGGGACTGGGGCGGTCGCAGCGGAAAGTCAGAGCCCCCGACAGACTCGATCTATAACTCAACCCTTCCACCTCACCCCCGCCGGACTTTTTTTAACAGGGGGTGAATGTGGTAAACCACTGTATTGTATTGTACTGTTGTATTATTACATGCCTGGCTTATCCCTGATGGCTCCGCCTGTGGCTCCTCCCCTCGGGCTCATGTGTAAAGGTGGCTGTTCTCCGCCTCTGACCCAGTTCGGGATCAGAGGCCAGGAGGCTTGCTGTTTAGTGTATTAAAGCCTCAGTTACGTTCACCACTCGTCGTGTGTTCATTGATGGCATATCAATATCAAGCTCATGAACCCCAAGGGAGGCCCATCGTGGCCGTTCATGGTGGCAACACGGACCAGAGAAAGTAGCAGGCACCCTGACTGAAGACACACGAGGATCTACATTGTGGGTGCAAGGCAGGGTGGGTAATTTAGTCAAGACACAGCCGTGCCAGAATTAGCAAAGCCCGAAAAATGAATGAGGCAACGCAGGAGGACTGATCCCAGACTGCAAGAAAACTCCTGCGTTGCCTCTTGGTTGAATAGCCTATACTTAGCTTTGGTGTGACGATTGGCAGGAGCGCTGGTGCATGCAGCAGCGTGAGCCAGCACCCTCAGGGTGTAATTTCCAGCAGTAAACAGCATTGGGTTTGGGAGGATGGTGGACAGATGGAGAGGTAGTCACTGTTTTATTTATAAGGGAGTGATGTCAGCTCAGAGGACATTAGACCAGTGAGATGATCTCATTAACAATGACACATTCACTGTCACAAGTGCGATCCTGCACCTTCTGTCCCACGTACTTTGCAATCCTCCTTCGGAAGTCGGGTCTGATAAATGCTAGTCCTGTAGAAATCTCTGCAGAAATACAGAAGTCATTATTTCATTGTTTCCTGGTTAAAAATCTGTCAATTCCCCCCCCCCGCCCCCCCCCGCGAATGTCCTGCTTCAGCAACATATGTGGCACAATTGATTTTATTTGTCCATTGCCTCGCGTACTGATTGGCTCCCTGAACTGTCACTGTTGTCTGCGGGAGGAAGACTGTTACATGTCTGGCATGCAGATTAGTGTTGTTCCAGCTGATCTCCCGGTGGGGAGTGTGACAGCGTATGTCTGGATCAAATTATTGTTGGATGAACATAAACAAGAAGCTACGGCCGCTTCACAAAGAGTTGTTAGATAGCAATCAAGGATTGGAACTGTGATTGCTCTGTTTCTTCCCCTTGCAACACAAAGAATGGCAATTATGGAGGCCAGCTACTCCACTGTGAGCTGCGAACCTGGCACGAACACCAAAATCCAATTGGTACTCAACTTAGAAACAGCTGTAGGGCAATGTAGGCCTTTCAGCCCTTCGATCCATCCAATTAGACCATGCCGACACTGTAGCCGAACTATTTCCCAACATTGTGGAGGCCATTCAGCCCATCGGGTCTGCACCCACCCTCCGAAAGTGCCTGGGCCCACTCCTCCCCACTCTATCCCCGTATTCCCACCCAACCTACAGATCCCTGGACACTAAGAGGCAGTTTAGCGTGGCCAATCCACCTAACCGTGGGCAGCACGGTAGCATAGTGATTAGCACAATTGCTTCACAGCTCCAGGGTCCCAGGTTCGATCCCAGGCTTGGGTCACTGTCTGTGCGGAGTCTGCATGTTCTCCCCGTGTGTGCGTGGGTTTCCTCCGGGTGCTCCGGTTTCCTCCCACAGTCCAAAGATGTGCAGGTTAGGTGGATTGGCCATGCTAAATTGCCCTTAGTGTCCAAAATTGCCCTAAGTGTTGGGTGGGGTAACTGGGCTATGAGGATAGGGTGGAGGTGTGCGGTTGAGAAGGGTGCTCTTTCCAAGAGCCGGTGCAGACTCGATGGGCCGAATGGCCTCCTTCTGCACTGTAAATTCTATGAATCTATGAAACCCACGCATCTTTGAACTGTGGGAGGAAACTGGAGCACCCGGAGGAAACCCACGCAGACGCAGACACGGGGAGAACGTGCAAACTTCACATGGTCACCCAAGGCCGGAATCGAACCCGGGTCCCTGGTGCTGTGAGGCAGCAGTGCTAACCACTGTGCCGCACTTCTTTACTTGGCTCACTTCTAAGTCCCTTAATGCTCTGAATAGGCAGCTATCTAAATTGGCTCAGTTGCTTGCCATGATATGCAGTCATGCAGATAATGACATACAGACAGGCACAGACAGGCAGCTAATGAACACAGAGAACAGGACAAGACCAATGAGCAGGCAGGACACTCAGGGGTGGTATCTTACTATAAAAGGCACGAGGCACTCACACTCCTCTTTCCACTGATGAGCATCTACAGAGTGAGTCAGGGTGTATGTACAGTATCACACCTCCAGCACGTGGCTAAGAGCTAGTCTGGTCCAGTCAGACAGAGTAACCACACTTAGGTTAGCAGAGAGTCGAACTCATAGAGAACTGTGCTAACTGTGCTACTAGTTCAATAAATCAGATTGAACTAACTTCAAGGTCTGGAGTATCTTTTGGTTAAAGCTGCATCCAGTTGCTGCCTGTGTTATCCTAGAGTACATGATGTGGAGATGCCGGCGTTGGACTGGGGTGGGCACAGTAAGCAGTCTGACAACACCAGGTTAAAGTCCAACAGGTTTGTTTCAAACACTAGCTTTCGGAGCACTGCTCCTTCCTCAGGTGAATCCTGTGTCAGTGCTCCGAAAGCTATGTGTTTGAAACAAACCTGTTGGACTTTAACCTGGTGTTGTAAGACTTCTTACTATCCTAGAGTACACAACACAACATTGCTAACACTCTTGCCTTTGAATTGCAAAGTGCCAGGTGCAACAGATTTTAAAAATGTGGATTTCTGGGATGTGGGCATCTCTGGTTAGGTCAGCATTTATTTCATAGAATTTACAGTGCAGAAGGAGGCCATTCGGCCCATCGAGTCTGCACCGGCTCTCTTGGAAAGAGCACCTTACCCAAGGTCAACACCTCCACCCTAACCCCATAACCCAGTAACCCCACCCAACTCTAAGGGCAATGTTGGTCACTAAGGGCAATTTATCATGGTCAATCCACCTAACCTGCACATCTTTGGACTGTGGGAGGAAACCGGAGCACCCGGAGGAAACCCACGCAGACACGGGGAGGACGTGCAGACTCCGCACAGACAGTGACCCAAGCAGGAATCGAACCTGGGACCCTGGAGCTGTGAAGCAATTGTGCTATCCACAATGCTACCATGCTGCCCCTCCCTAATTGCCCTTGAGAAGGTGGTGGTGAGCTGCCTTCTTGTATCACTGCAGTCTGGGGGCTGCAGGAACACCCACAGTGCTGTTAGGGAGGGAGTTCCTCGATTTGGCCCCAGCGACAGTGAAGGAACGGCGATATATTTCCAAGTCAGGATGGTGAGTGACTTGGAGGGGAACCTCCAAGTGGTGGTGTTTCCCTTTGTCTGCTGCTCTCATCCTTCTCGATGGTAGCAGCTGTGGATTTAGAAGGTGCTGCCTCAGGAGCCTTGGTGAGTGCCTGCAGTGCATCTTGTAGATTTACACCCGGCTGCCACTGTGCATCGGTGGTGGAGGGAATGAATATTTGTGGAAGGGGGAGCAATCAAGTGGGCTGCCTTGTCCTAGATGGTGTCAAACCTCTCGAGTGTTGTTGGAGCTGTACTCATCCAGGGGAGTGGAGAGTATTCCACTTGCGCCTTGTAAATGATGGGCAGGTTTGGGGAAACACAGGATTCCCAGCCACTGACCTGCTCTTGCAGCCACAGAATCTTCTGGCTAGTCCAGTTCAGTTTCTGGTCAATGGTAACTCCCAGGAGGTTGATAGATCATCACCTTGCAGTTTGCTGGATCTTTCACAGAATCCATAGTATCCCTCTGCTTCAGAAGGAGGCCATTTGGCCCATCCAGCCCAGCTGAGCACAAATTGGCTGCTGTTTCCTTCATTAGAGTAACAGCCCGTACCAGCCTCCCCGAACAGGCGCCGGAATGTGGCGACTAGGGGCTTTTCACAGTAACATCATTTGAAGCCTACTTGTGACAATAAGCGATTTTCATTCATTTCATAGACAGTGACTGCATTTTTTTAGTATTTCATTGACTATAAAACGCTTTGAGCCGGCTAACGATTGTGTAAATACAAACCATTTTTTATCGATCTCAGTTATTCTTGCGGTTAAAATTGCCCTCAAAATGGACCCCAACGTAACTGAGCACTACGATAAGGATGATTTTGAAACTGAAAGTTAAAAACTGGGACTGATAGAACTGCATTTGCTTTCATAAACAGAGATTAAGAGGGGGCTTGAACCAAGTTTGATGTAACTGAGTCAAATACATTGCTACGGATCTGAGCGGCCCACGTCAGACCAGGCAAGAACAATATCCTTTCCTTTGAGGATATAAATGAACCAGTTTTTTTTTTTGTGACAATCAGATAGATTCATGGTCACCATTACTGATAACAGAATATTTAATTAACCAAATTCAAGTTCACAGGATACCTGGTGGGATTGTGAACTTGTGAGATTGGTCTAAAACTCTGGATTACTTTTCCGCTAATGTAACCTGTGTGTATAGTGTCAGTCATAGGGGGAATTCTCCATTTTTGAGACTGGGTGATTGTGGGAGCTTCAGTGGGACCTTTTCCGCTTCCCAGAATGGTGGGATCCCGTGTGATATCCCCCTGACCCAAATGACACCCACCCCCCACCGACCGACCCCACACCAGCCCGACGACCCCTTGCCCCACCCCTTCTGACCCCCTCCTCATCCTGAACGGTACCCAATCACTGACCAACCCCACACCAGCATGACAGCTCCGCACCCCTCTCCACCTGATCTACCCCAACCTCCCCCCGACCCAAACAACACCCATCTCACCCCAACCGAGCCCCCCGACCTGAGCGATACACCCCCAACCCAACCACACGTCGGCCTGACCGCCCTTCCTCCCCACCCAAAAGACACCCACATGACCCGAACACCCCGACCCAAACGACTTTTCCCTGACCCCGCATTAGTCCTACACTCCTTCCCCCGACCCAAATTACCCCCCAAATCTGAACGACACCCTCTCCCCAACCTGAACGCTTCCCCATCCCAACCAGACACAATACCAATACGACCCGACCATCCCTGATCCGTACGATACCCGCCCAACTCTTCCCGCTCCCGCTTCCCCACATGAACGACACCCCTAAGACCAACCATACACCAGCCCGGCTATCCCCCCAACCCCCAATTTACAAACCCACCCTGACCAGCACCCCCCCCACTCTCAGGTAGCCATTCTGAGGAAGTTATGACCCAAGTGTCCAAAAGCAGTTGAACTTGTTTTTTTCAATTAATTCATAGGATGTGGGCATTGTTGGTAAAGCTGTCTTTCATTACGCATGCATAGTTGCCTTTAGATAAGGTGACATGGAGGTAATTGTTAATTAGGTCCCCCAACCTGTTGGTGAAATATGAAACGAGACACTAATCATTTTCTTCACAATAGGTTTATTTACAGGATGTGGCATTACATTCCCACATGCGCCCCTGTGCCCCAGCAGTCTCTCTTTATAAATGCTCTTGGTTCTGAATTAAATACTGCCCTTCACTTTCGTACCGTAACAATATAATTAACATACCATTAAGAGTGATGGCATTCCCACGCCCGTGCTTCCCTTTTCTTTCTAGGTGGTACAGATTATGAGCTTGGCAGGTGTTGCTGAAGATATTTCTGCAGGGTTATATCATCAGGAGCGGCAAACTTTTAAAAAGAAATTTAGCGGGCCCAATTCATTTTTTCCAATTAAGGGGCAATTTAGCGTGGCCTATCCACCTACCCTGCATATCTTTGGGTTGTGGGGCCGAAACCCACGCAGACACGGGGAGAATGTGCAAACTCCACACGGACAGTGACCCAGAGCCGGGATCGAACCTGGGACCTCGGCGCCGTGAGGCAGCAATGAAATGAATTGAAAATCGCTTATTGTCACAAGCAGGCTTCAAATGAAGTTACTGTGAAAAGCCCCTAGTCGCCACATTCCGGCGCCTGTTCGGCTAACCCACTGCGCCACCGTGCAGCCCGAGGAGCGGCAAACGTGACCAACCTTCTTTCCTTATCTCCTAAACGCTGCAGCGGGAAAAGCTCTTCCACTGCCTCAGGTCAGAGCCAAAGGTGTTTTGCCCGAAACTAGTAACAACCAGTTTGTTGACCCCACTGAGTGACAAACATCCAATCATTGCCTTCTATTGATGGTCATCAAAACAAACAGGAGTACGTGATGACAATCACACGATCTGTCTCATATCCAAAGTGCCATTTACCACTGACAATTTAATGGTTTTTTTTTGTTTGCTACAGTTACTTAAGACAAAACTGACACGATTGGATTGTATTTTGCCTTGCTGCCAGCCTTTAGCAGATATTTTGTCAATTTTACAGCTCGTTGAAACTAATTAACAGCAAGGTTCAGATGGAAATAAATGAGATTGTGTTTTTAATTCCTGATGCAGCCATTTCTACAGCCTGTGAGAAAAGTAAAATTGGCTGGCTACAAGGAGATGGAAAACAAACAGCCATTATAACGTCGGGCAGGAGGCTAGTGTCACAACTCAAGTTTTCGATCAACACTTTTCATTCAGGCGCACAACAAGCACTTTCCATCGGCTGGGTTGCAGTTTGTTCTCAGAGTTTGTGTGCAGAGAACGAGTTTAGCAAACACCCATAACCCAAGTGAGCAAGGCAGTGCCAGGCCGAGATTGGTTGTTGGTGTGGTACCCACGCCTACACTGCCCAGCCCGCTCCGCCATCTGCAGCGACTGCGGGACGAAGGGGCATTTTGCGAGGGCCAGAAACACAAAGAACAGCCGGCCCGAAAATCAGGCTCACAGGCCCGCAGGCCTCGCAACGCGGCTGCGCATCGACCTGACATGCCCCCTTCTGACGTGCCATCTGCCTCGTGCGAATCATGGGGGTGGCCATCTTGGTGGCGGCCATCTTCTCGACCCGACACATACGACCGACGGCAGCGGCCATTTTACGAATCCGACTCGGCTGAGGACTCGGGCTACCCGCGAGTGGGAGCGATCACCCTCGACCAAACGCGGCCAAAACATCTGCAGAACTCTATGATGCAGGTCCAGGTCAACGGGCGCGACACGTTTTCGACTCCGGGAGTACAGAGAGCTTTATTCATCCAGAAACGGTAAGGCGCTGCTCCTTGCGCACCCATTCCGTGTCCCAAACCATAGCCCTCCCATCAGGGCCCCACTCGGTCCAAATCAAGGGGTATTGTATTGCGGATGTCCCGATCCAGGGCGCCAAGTACACCCGTTTCAAATTTTATATCCTTCCCCACCTCTGTGCCCCCCTGCTGCTCGGACTGGATTTCCAGTGCAGCCAACGAAGCCTGACACTGAAGTTCGGCGGACGATTGCCCCCCCTCACGGTATGCAACCTTGTGACACTAAAGTCGCACCTCCCTCTCTATTCGCGAACCTCACTCCCGACTGTAAGCCCGTCGCCACCAGGAGCCGGCGCTACAGTGCCCAAGACATGACTTTTATCAAGTCAGAGGTCCAGCGTTTACTGGGAGAGCGGGTCATCGAGGATAGCAACAGCCCCTGGAGAGCACAAGTGGTAGTAGTCCGGTCCAGGGAAAAGAAACAGATGGTCGTGGATTATAGCCAGACCATAAACCGCTTCACGCAGCTCAATGCGTACCCACTTCCTCGCATAGCAGAAATGGTAAATCGGATCACCCAATACCGGGTATTTTCCACGGTCGATCTCAAATCCAGGGGCTGTTTAGCACAGGGCTAAATCGCTGGCTTTGAAAGCAGACCAAGGCAGGCCAGCAGCACGGTTCAATTCCCATAACACCCTTCCTCGCATAGCAGAAATGGTAAATCGGATCGCCCAATACCGGGTATTTTCCACAGTCGATCACAAATCCGCCTACCACCAGCTCCCTATCCGACCGAAAGACCGCCCCTATACTGCCTTCGAAGCAGCTGGCCGGCTCTTCCATTTCTTCAGGGTCCCCTTCGGCGTCACAAATGCGGTCTCTGTCTTCCAGAGGACAATGGACCAAATGGTGGACCAGTACGGCTTATGGGCTACATACCCGTACTTGGACAACGTCACCATCTGCGGCCATGATCAGCAGGACCATGATGCGAACCTCGAAAAATTCCTCCAGACTGCCCGAGCCCTCAACCTGACCTATAACAAGGGAAAATGTGTTTTACACACAACCCGGCTAGCCATCCTCGGCTATGTCGTGGAAAACAGGGTCCTAGGTCCTGACCCCAACCGCAAGCACCCCCTTAAGGAACTTCCCCTCCACCGCAGTCTCAAGGCCCTCAAACGGTGCTTGGGGCTTTTCTCCTATTACGCCCAGTGGACCCCCAAATATGCGGACAAAGCCTGCCCACTCATAAAGACCACGATATTTCCCCTGTCGGCTGAGGCCCGATCGGCCTTCAGCCGCATCAAGGCCGACATCATCAAGGCCGCTATGCATGGGGTGGACAAAACTATCCCGTTCCAGGTAGAGAGTGATGCGTCAGACATTGCCCTGGCTGCTACCCTCAACCAGGCAGGCTGACCAGTAGCGTTCTTCTCCCAGACCCTCACCGCCTCCGAGATTCGGCACTCTGCAGCCGAGAAGGAGGCACAAGCCATTGTGGAGGCTGTGCGGCGCTGGAGGCACTACCTCACCGGTAGGAGGTTCACCCTCGTCACCGACCGACGGTCGGTAGCCTTCATGTTTGATAATGCTCAACGGGTCAAAATAAAAAACGATAAAATTTTGAGGTGGAGGATCGAACTCTCCACCTACACGTATGATATCAAGTATCGTACAGGGGAGCTCAACGAGCCCCCGGATGCCCTGTCCCGCGGCATGTGCGCCAACGCGCAGGACGACCGCCTGCAAGCCATCCACAATGACCTCTGCCACCCGGGGGTTACCCGGCCCGTCCACTTTATCAAGTCCCGCAACCTACCTTACTCAACCGAGGAGGTCAAGGCCATGGTCAGGGCTTGCCAGATCTGCGCGGAGTGCAAACCGCACTTCTACCGGCCAGACAAGGCTTGCCTTGTAAAGGCCTCGGGGCCCTTTGAGCGACTAAACGTGGACTTCAAAGGCCCCCTCCCGTCCACCAACCGCAATATCTACTTCCTCACCGTCATCGACGAGTTCTCCCGCTTCCCATTCGGCGTCCCCTGTCCCGACATGACCTCGGCCACCGTGATAAAGGCACTGCGCAGCATCTTCACCCTGTTTGGTTTCCCCGCTTATATCTACAGCGACCGGGGTACATCGTTCATGAGCGATGAACTGCGTCAGTATCTGCTCAGCAAAGGCATCGCCTCGAGCAGAACGACCAGTTATAACCCGCGCGGGGAAACGGGCTAGTGGAGAGGGAGAACGCGACAGTGTGGAAGGCTGTCCTGGCCCTACGGTCGAGAAGTCTCCCAACCACCCGCTGGCAGGAGGTCCTGCCCGATGCCCTACACTCCATTAGGTCGCTCCTCTGCATGGCCACGAATGAGACCCCTCACAAATGCTTGTTTGTCTTACCCAGGAAGTCCACCTCCGGGGTCTCGCTTCCACCTGGGCTGGCGGCCCCGGGACCTGTTCTTCTCCGGAGGCACGCGAGGAGCCATAAAATGGACCCTCTGGTCGAGAGGGTCCGATTACTACATGCGAACCCCCGCTACGCCTACGTCGAGGACCCCGACGGCAGGCAAGATACGGTTTCCCTCCGGGATCTGGCACCCGCTGGTTCCCCACTACAGACGCCCCCTCCCTCACCGCTCCCCTGCGGGACCTGGCACCCACTACTCCCCCCCCTCCGGTCCCACTCCCCGTCGGTGGACACCGACCGCGTGAGCCCCCTAGCACCCCACCCTCTACACCCGGTGCCGGCACTGCTACCCCCCGCCCCAGCTAATTCCCCTGGGATCCCTTACCCCGACCCGGATCAAGGCTCCGACCACCGTGCTCCCGGATGTACCCTCAACTAAGACGTCCGTGTCCGCCGCACCACCGCGCGAGCTGAGGAGGTCGATGAGGATGACCAGGCCGCCAAAACGAATGGACTTATGATTCCATTTCACCCCCGCCGGACTTCGTTTTTTTGAACAGGGGGTGAATGTGATGAACGGTTATTGTATTTGTGGTAGACTGTGTAGAGGTATTACGGTACCTGGTAATGCTGGAACATTATTGGTAGATATTGTATGTTTCCTATTGGTCAAGCTGTATGGTAGCTCCGCCCTGCAAGGTGGGGTATAAGAGCCCGTGCCGCCCCAGCTGCCTTCTTTCTGTACCTGAGCTGCTGGGGGAAACATCTAGCTTATTAAAGCCTTCAGTTGGACTACAACCTCACTTTAGTAGTCATTGATCGTGTATCAATTTAATAAGCTAGATTTAAAAGGATGGAGCTCCGAATCAAGCCGGAGTGTCTGCAACTCAGCCCCCACGCGGCGAACTCAGCAACAACCTTCAAGCACTGGCTGGCGTGTTTCAATGGATATCTCGGAACGGCCGAAAACACACCCACGGGAGAACAGAAATTGCAAGTCCTGCACTCGAGGGTGAGCCCAGAAATTTACACCCTCATCGAGGACGCGTAAGACTTCGATGCAGTAATGGAGCTGCTAAAAGGACATTATATTCGCCCGGTAAAACAGGTCTATGCCCAACATCTGCGAGCAATGAGGCGGTCGCTGCAGCCTCCGGTGGCGAATGCGGACCGCCACCAAAATCCTCTCCACCATCTCGGTACGGCCAGCGGGCACTGCCATCTTCCTCCTCCAGGGCCATGTGCGGCCTCCGGGTGCCGCCATCCTCCTCCAGGGCCACGTGCGGCCTCCGGGTGATAGATGGGCGGCGCCATTTTGTGAACCCCCAGCCATGTGCGACCAATGGGCGCCGCCATCTTGGATGGGCTACCAGGACCCCAGCTCGGCTGACCACACACCGCCCGAAGAGAACATTCAACTGCTGCCGCGATTAGCCTCGGTGACCCTGGACCAGTCCCGGCCTCGAACACTCTCAACTGCTACAACAACGGTAATAATCAACGGGCACGAGACGTCCTGCTTAATCGACTCTGGGAGCACGGAGAGCTTCATACACCCCAACATGGTAAGGTGCTGTTCTCTCCCCGTCCACCCCGTTAATCAAAAAATCTCCCTGGCCTCCGGTTCCCACTCAGTAGAGATAAGGGGTTTTGTGTAGCAAACCTCACGGTCCAGGGAAGGGAGTTTAAAAATTACCGGCTCTACGTCCTTCCCCACCTCTGCGCGGCCACACTCCTGGGTTAGACTTCCACTTTAACCTCCAAAGTCTAACTTTCAAATTCGGCGGCCTCTACCCCCTCTCACTGTCTGCAGCCTCTCCCCCGCATATCCGACCTGGTAAACAGGATCACGCAATACAAGGTCTTCTCCACGGTGGATCATAAGTCCGCCTACCACCAGCTCCCCATCCGCACTAGTGACCGCAAGTACACTGCCTTCGAGGCAGACGGGCGGCTCTACCACTTCTTAAGGGTTACCTTCGGTGTCACTAACGGGGTCTCGGTCTTCCAGCGCGAGATGGACCGAATGGTTGACCGGTACGGTTTACGGGTAACATTCCCGTATCTCGATAATGTCACCATCTGCGGCCGTGATCAGCAGGACCACGACACCAACCTCCGAAAATTCCTCCAGACCGCAAAGATCCTTAACCTTAGATACAACAAGGTTAAATGCGTGTTTAGCACCAACCGCCCAGCCATCCTCGGCTACATTGTGCGAAATGGAGTTATAGGCCCCGACCCTGAACGCATGCGCCCCCTTATGGAGTTCCCCCCTCCCTCACTGCTTCAAGGCGCTGAAGCACTGCCTAGGGTTTTTCTCTGACTATGCCCAGTGGGTCCCCAACTATGCAGACAAGGCCCGTCCCCTGATCCAATCCACAGTTTTCCCCCTGTTGATAGAGGCCCGCCAGGCTTTCAGCCGCATCAAAGCAGACATTGCAAAGGCCACGATGCACGCCATCGACGAGTCCCTCCCCTTCCAGGTCGAGAGCGACGCATCTGACGTAGCTCTGGCGGCCACCCTCAACCAAACGGGCAGACCCGTGGCCTTCTTCTGCCGTACCCTCCATGCTTCCGAAATGCGCCACTCCTCAGTCGAAAAGGAGGCCCAGGCCATAGTAGAAGCTGTGTGACATTGGAGGCATTACCTGGCCGGCAGGAGATTCACTCTCCTCACTGACCAACGGTCGGTTGCCTTCATGTTCGATAATGCACAGCGGGGCAAGATAAAAAATGATAAGATCTTGCGCTGGAGGATCAAACTCTCCACCTACAACTACGAGATCTTGTATCATCCCGGGAAGCTAAACGAGCCTCCTGATGTCCTGTCCCGCGGCACATGTGCCACCGCACAAGTGGACCGCCTCTGAGCCCTCCACGAGGACCTCTGCCACCCGGGGGTCACTCGCTTTTTCCACTTTATCTAGACCCGCAACCTGCCCTACTCCATCGAGGAGGTCAGGACAGCCACCAGGAATTGAAAAATCTGCGCGGAGTGCAAACCGCACTTCTACAGGCCAGAGAAAGCGCACCTGATAAAGGCTTCCCGCCCCTTTGAACGCCTCAGTATGGACTTCAAAGGCCCCCTCCCCTCCACCGACCGCAACATGTACTTCCTGAACGTGAGTGACGAGTACTCCCGGTTCCCATTCGCCATCCCCTGCCCCGACATGACCGCAACCACTGTCATCAAGGCATCTTTATGCTGTTCAGGTTCCCCGCTTACATACATAGTGATAGGGGGTCCTCCTTTATGAGCGACGAACTGTATCAATTCCTGCTCAGCAAGGGCATTGCCTCGAGCAGGACGACCCGTTACAACCCCTGGGGTAATGGACAGGTAGAGAGGGAGAATGGAACGGTCTGGAAGACCGTCCTACTGGCCCTACGGTCCAGGAATCTCCCAGTCTCCCGCTGGCAGGATGTCCTCCCGGATGCCCTCCACCACCCGGTCACTGCTTTGTACCACGTCCAACCAAACAACTCACGAACGTCTCCTTGTCTTCCCCAGGAAGTCCTCCTCTGGGACCTCGCTCCCGACCTGGCTGGCAGCTCCCAGACCCATCCTGCTCCGAAAACACGTGCGGGCGCACAAGTCGGCCCCGTTGGTCGAGAGGGTCCATCTTCTCCACGCTAACCCCCAGTAGGCGTACCCCGACGGCCGACAAGATACGGTCTCCCTACGAGACCCGGCGCCCGCCGGAGCCCCACGCACACCCCAGCCACCAGTCCCACCCTCCCTCCACCAGGGCACCTTACAGGAGGGTCGGTCCTTCTGCCGGCCCCGTCTAGGCCCCCCCCCCCCCAGCGCCCACCGATGCACCCCGCAGACGCTCCCTTTCCAGGTCAACCATTTTCCCCACCAGCGCAGTCTAGGGGTGTCCAAGCTGCCGCAGAGATCGAGGCCATGCTTCCGGAGTCACAGATGCCCGAGCCTCCACCGGAGTCACCACCGAAGCTTCGACGATCACAGAGGAACGACCAGGGCCCCCGATCGATCGATTGCTTCATTTTAAAATGAATGTAGTTAACTGTGAAATTGTAAATAGTTAGAAAACGCTGTACGGAGGTATTACGGTACATCCATAACTATAACTTCTACCACGTTACCATGTTGTAATATCAAGCCACCAACCCCGCCGGACTCTTTTTTACCAGGGGGTGAATGTGGTAGTCTGTGTAAAGATATTACGGTACCTGGTAATGCTGGAACACCATTGGTAGATATTGTATGTTTCCTATTGGTCAAGCTCCGCCCTGCAAGGCAGGGTATAAGAGCCCGTGCTGCCCCAGCAGCCTTCTTTCTGTACCTGAGCTGCTGGGGGAAACATCTAGCATATTAAAGCCTTCAGTTGGGCTACAACCTCGCTTTAGTAGTCATTGATCGTGTATCAGTATTACTGTACCCTTATCATCATGTAAGGTGATGTCCCCTTGAAGGCTTATTAAAGCCTTCTTTACCGTTTTACTCTCTAGCGTCGTTATTGAGGGGACAACAGAGTCTGGATGACTCTTTGTCAAAGCTGGAACTGGAAATAGATGCGATTTATACTGTTGTAGCAGTGGGGGGAGGAGGTGTGGGGCTGTGTGTGGAGCAGTGGAGTTCGATGGAGGGTCTAGTGATAGGTGGAGATTGACAAAGATGTCATGGACAGAAAGACAAAGGGGATGTAAATGATAATGATCAAGGCTCAGGAGGGTGCTGATAGCAGCACGTGAAGAGATCAGAACGTGTCAATAGCAGGACAGAGGTAAACAGTGTATCAAAGGACAACTAGGAACGGGGAACAGATCGCCCAAGTGCGGTGGGGTGGAGGGGAACAGGTGGTGCAGGGAAAACTGATCGATGGAAGAAATGAATATAAATTGATAGAAGTAAAAATGGGGTGAAGGTGGAGGAGGGAGTTCACAAGCGGAAGTTTTTGAACTCGATGTTAAGTCCGGAATACTGTAACGTGGTTAGTCGGAAGATACCGAGCAGCACGGTAGCATAGTGGTTAGCACGATTGCTTCACAGCTCCAGGGTCCCAGGTTCGATTCCCGGCTTGGGTCACTGTCTGTGTGGAGTCTGCACGTTCTCCCCGTGTCTGCGTGGGTTTCCTCCGGGTGCTCTGGTTTCCTCCCACAGTCCAAAGATGTGCAGATTAGGTGGATTGGCCATGCTAAATTGCCCGTAGTGTCCAAAATTGCCCTTAGTGTTGGGTGGGGGTTACTGGGTTATGGGATATGGTGATAGGGTAGAGGTGTGGGCTTGGGTAGGGTGCTCTTTCCAAGAGCCGGTGCATACTCGATGGGCCGAATGGCCTCCTTCTGCACTGTAACTTCTATGAAGATGAGTTGCTATTCCTCCAGTTTGCGCTGGGCTTTACTGGAACATTGCAGCAGGCCAAGGACGGACATGTGGGTGTGAGAGCAGGACGGTGAGTTGAAATGGCAGCGACAGGAAGGTCTGGGTCCTGCTTGCGGACTGACCGAAGGTGTTCTGCAAAGCGGCCAACCAGTCTACCAAATAAGGCCCTGGCCCGAATTGGTGTTGGCCGCCTGCCCGACCGCTCAAGTCAGCACAGAAACTCATTATCGCTAAACGGAACTTTATGATCACTCAATTACAATATTCGTCACGTTAACACAAAAGGTCAAAAAGACAGTTCTATGAAATGTAACTAACTTCGAGACAGTAGAGATCAACTTTGCAACAAGAAGAACAATAAACAAAGATGCCATCAGACTCCATAATTGGTGGATAGCTTTTAAAAATTCATTCACGTACTATGGGTGTCACTGGTTAGGCCAGCATTCAATTTCCATCCCTAGTTGCCCTTCAGAAGGTGGTGGGGAGTTACCTTCTTGAAACACTGCAGTCTCTGAGGTGTAGGTACTCCCACAGTGCTGTCAGGGAGGGAGGTTCAGGATTTTGACACAGCGACAGAGAAGGAACGGCGATATGTTTCCAAGTCGGGGTGGTGAGTGACTTGGAGGGGAACCTCCAGGTGGTGGGGTTCCCAGGTATCTGCTGCTCTTGTCCTTCTAGATAGTCAGACATGAATGTTTCAGAGGACAATGGATCTTGATTAAATCATCCTGGTTAAACAGGAGTACCCTTTGTGTGTGTGTGTGTGTGTATCATGACTCAGTGCTAGCAGAACTTGGATGAAAGAAGGGACCCAGGAACACATCGTCGGTGGCAACCCGGAGACCCTGGCAGCAACCATCACAGAAGGGGACCCCTGAGCTTGGGGCTCAGAGAAGAAGATGTCTATACTGAGTGATTGTAACCTGGCCAGTCTCCTTCACCAGTGTGGGTAATACCTAGATCTCAGTAGTGAGTCTGAGGCATCTCAGTACCATATTCTCAGAAATTGCGAGTAAGCTCGCTCTTGTGAATAAGGAAGACTTGTACTAAATTCAAGGGTCTTTATTATGTCTGTCTGAGCCAATCGAGCAGCGTCTCGGTCAACATCGGTCAATAAGCAGATGGGTAAAAGGGACTTGGTGCAACTAGGAATAGACAGCTGCATCTTGAAGGGGCTTCCGTTTACGGAGAGGGTAAGGTGAGAGGCTGGAGGGGGACACCTTTGGAATATTAAAACTAGGAGTAACGAAGGCATGAGGGAAGGTTTCAACAGCTGGTGAGCTGAGGCAGAAATGGAGGTATAGTGCTGGAAAAGAAGGGCAAGTCGGCCATCTTTGTGATGCAGGGTATGGGGTATCTGAACACAAGGTTTGAGTGGCATAATAAGGTCCAACTCTTCTCACACCGTCCAATACGCCTTTTTTCATTCTTTCATGGGATATCGTTGACTAGGCCAGCATTTATTGTCCATATCTCATTGTCCTTGAGAAGGTGGTGGCGAGCTGCTTTCTAGAACTGCTGGAGTTGCTGTCTTGCAGGTATACCCACAGTGCAGTTACGGAGGGAGTTCCAGGATTTTGACCCAGCGACAGTGAAGGAATGGCGATATATTTCCAAGTCGGAATGGCGTGTGGCTTGGTGGTGTTCCCATGAGTCTGCTGCCCTTGTCCCTTTAGGCGGTAGAGATTGTGAGTTTGGAAGGTGCTGTCAAAGGAGCCTTGGTGAGTTGTTGCAGTGCATCTTGCAGACAGTACATACTGCTGCCACTGTGCATCGGTGGTGGGGGGGAGTGAGTCTTTAAGATGGTGAATGGTGGTTGGGCCGAGGATATTCCCCTGTGGAACTCCTGCAGTGATGTCCTGGGGCTGAGATGATTGACATCCAACAACTAATATTTTGGAGTATTTGGGAACACTGCCAAGGCCACAACTATTAATCTGAGAAGATGGCAAGGACTCGCCCTTTGAATGTAAAGTGCTTCCATCAGTATCGTGACTTTCTCAACCAGTTAGAAAATTAGAACATTGCATCATCGAAGCTTCCTCTTTGGACTATAAATTCTGCATGGGCATTTTTATCCAATCTATTGCACACCCACGCCCCCGCCCACCTCACTCACTCTTCGTCTTCTTTCAATATTACTCATTAAGCATTCCTCATTGAAGTATTCTCGATTTTTTGTTGTTGACTTTTTGTGTTCCATATATTCAAGGATATTAGGCTATCCCTGGTTGGAAATTGAATCCTTGTGATTGCCCATTTATATCGAAACTTTCTGATGACATAAGAATCTAAGAACGAGGAGCCAGGAGTACGCCATTCAGTCCCTCGATTCAATGTGATAATGGCTGATCTCCTCCCGGGCTCAACTCCACCTTCCTGCCCGTTCTCCGTAACCCTTCAACCCCGTTACTAATTAAAAATCTGTCTACCTCCTGCTTAAATTTACTCAATATCCCAACATTCACCGCACGCTGGGGGAACGAATTCCACAGATTCACGACCCTTTGAGAGAAGTAATTTCTCCTCACCTCTGTTTTAAACCTGCTGCCCCTTGTCCTAAAACTATGACCTCTCGTTCAAGATTGCCCCACAAGAGGAAGCATCCGCTCCACGTCTACTTTGTTAATACCTTTAATCATCTTCTATGCCTCAATTACATCTCCTCCCATTCTTCTGAACTCAAGAGTGTATAGGCCTAAACTGCTCAATCTCTCTTCATAAACCATACCCCTCATCTCTGGAATCAATCTAGTGAACTTCCTGTAAACTGTGTGTGGTAGTCACCACTGTTGTATTATATTGTATATACTGCACTGCATACAAGGGTATTACGGTAAGGCCCCTGTACTACAGGTAGGGGGGGTAGATCCCTGCCTGCTGGCTCCGCCCAGTAGGCGGAGTATAAATGTATGTGCTCTCCGAACTGCAGCCATTTCGGCGGCAGCTGCAGGAGGCCACACATCTCTGCGTAATAAAGCCTTGATTACTCTCTACTCTCGTCTCATCGTAATTGATCATGCATCACTGTGCCTGGTGCAACTATATAGGGTCGGCACGGTGACACAGTGGTTAGCGCTGCTGCCTCACAGCGTCAGGGACCCGGGTTCAATTCCGACCTCGGGTGACTTTCTGTGCGGAGTCTGCACATTCTTCCTGTTTCTGCGTGGGTTTCCTCCGGGTGCTCCGGTTTCCTCCCACAGTCCAAACATGTGCAGGTTAGGTGGATATGCTAAATTGGCCCAAGGTGGGGTTACGAGGATAGGATGATGGATTGGGCCTAGGTTCGGGTGCTCTTTCAGAGGGTAGGGTGGGTGCAGACTCGATGGGCCAAAAGGCCTCCTTCTGTACTTAAGGGATTCTATGATTCTCTGATCCCTCCTCAAATAAGAGAACAAAAAGGTACACAGTACTCCAGGTGTGGATTCACCAATGCCTTGTAGAGTTGCAGCAACACTTACCTACATTTATACTCAATCCCTTTAGCTATAAAGGCCAAAATTCCATTTGCCTTTCTTATTAGGGCCAGTCAAGGACAGTAGTGGGAACTTGTGCATGGAGTCAGAAGAGATAGGAGAGGCGTTGAATGAATACTTTTCTTCAGTGTTCACCAAGGAGAGGGGCCATGTTTTTGAGGTTGAGAGTGTGATACAGGCGGGTAGGCTGGAGGAGGTAGATGTTCTGAGGAAGGATGTATTAGCAATTTTGAAAAACCTTAGGGTCGACAAGTCCGCTGGGCCAGATGGGATATATCCTAGGATTCTTTGGGAGGCAAGGGATGAGATTGCAGAGCCTTTGGCTTTGATCTTTGCGTCCTCACTGTCCACGGGGATAGTGCCAGAGGACTGGAGAGTGGCGAATGTTGTTCCTCTGTTCAAGAAAGGGAATAGGAATGACCCTGGTAATTATAGGCCGGTTAGTCTTACTTCGGTGGTCGGTAAGTTAATGGAAAAGGTCCTGAAGGATAGGATTTTTGACCATTTGGAAAGATGCTGCTTAATCCAGGATAATCAATATGGATTTGTGAAGGGTAATTCTTGCCTCACAAATTTGATTGAATTCTTTGAGGATGTAACTAAGTGTGTAGATGAAGGTAGAGCAGTTGATGTCGTATACATTGATTTTAGTAAGGTGTTTGATAAGGTTCCCCCTGGTCGGCTCATGAAGAAAGTAAGGAGGTGTGGGATAGACGGACATTTGGCCAATTGGATAAGTAACTGGCTATCACATAGAAGACAGTGGTGGATGGAAAATTTTCAGACTGGAGACCAGTTACCAGCGGTGTACCACAGGGATCAGGGCTGGGTCCCCTGCTATTTATTACTTTTATCAATGACTTGGAGGAGGGGCCTGAAGGGTGGGTCAGTAAATTTGCTGATGACACCAAGATTGGTGGAGTAGTGGATGAGGTGGAGGGCTGTTGTAGGCTGAAAAGAGACATTGATAGGATGCAGAGCTGGGCCGAAAAATGGCAGATGGAGTATAACCCTGATAAGTGCGAGGTGATTCATTTTGGTAGGAAAAATTTGAATGCGATTACAGGGTCAACGGCAGGGTTCTGAGGAATGTGGAGGAACAGAGAGATCTTGGGGTTCATGTCCACAGATCTCTGAAAGTTGCCACTCAAGTGGATAGAGCCGTGAAGAAGGCCTATAGTGTGTTAGCGTTTATTAACAGAGGGCTTGAGTTTAAGAGCTGTGGGGTTATGCTGCAACTGTACATGACCCTGGTGAGACCACATTTGGAGTATTGTGTGCAGTTCTGGTCACCTCACTATAGGAAGGATGTGGAAGCATTGGAAAGGGTGCAAAGGAGATTTACCAGGATGCTGCCTGGTTTGGAGGATAGGTCTTATGAGGAAAGGTTGAGGGAGCTAGGGCTTTTCTCTTTGGAGCGGGGTAGGATGAGAGGCGACTTAATAGAGGTTTATAAGATGATGAGGGGGATAGATAGAGTGGATGTTCAGAGACTATTTCATCAGGTGGATGTAGCTGTTACAAGGGGGCATAACTATAAGGTTCAGGGTGGGAGATATAGGAGGGATGTCCAAGGTAGGTTCTTTACTCAGAGAGTAGTTAGGGTGTGGAATGGACTGCCTGCTTTGATAGTGGAGTCGGACACTTTAGGAACTTTCAAGCGGTTATTGGATAGGCATATGGAGCACACCAGAATGACAGAGAGTGGGATAGCTTGATCTTGGTTTCGGATAAGGCTTGGCACAACATCGAGGGCCGAAGGGCCTGTTCTGTGCTGTACTGTTCTATGTTCTATGTTCTATGCTGTACCTGCATACTAGTTTTCTACAATTCAGGCATAAGGACACCCAGACATCTCTGCACCGAAGCACTCTGAAGTTTCTCTCCATTTAGATAATAAATTGCCTTTCCATTTTTCTGGCCAAAATGCATGACCTCACACTTATCCACATTAAACTCCATCTGCCAAATTTTGGCCAACTCATCTAACCTATTTCTATCCATTTGTAAATTTCTTACTTCCACATTGCAACTTACTGCCCACCAATTTTAGTGTCATCTATAAATTTGGCTATTGAACCTTCTATCCCTGTATCCAAGTCGTGAATATAGATTGTAGATAGTTGGAGCCCGAGGACCGAACTCTGTGACACCCCACTAGTTACATCTTGCCAACCAGAAAAAGACCCATTTACCCCGACTTTCTGTCTCCTGTCCGTCAGCCATATCTATCCGAGATAATAAATCACTCCTAATCCCATGTGATCTCACTTTGTGAATTAACCTTTTGTGTGGCACCTTATCAAACGCTTTCTGGAAGTCCAGATATACTACACATCTACAGGATCCCCATTTTCCACTTGTTTTGTTACATCTTCGAAGAATAAACAAGTTAGTCAAACATGATTTACCCTTCATAAAACCATGCTGATTCAGATGGAAGGTGTTTTGACTTTCTAAATATCCAGTTATTACTTCCTTAACAATGGCTTCTTGTCATGTGAGAGTACCCTTTAAGAAATGGATGTTTAAGAAATGTACCTTTAAGAAATGGAGCTGCTCATGTTACTGGAGTGATGTCAGAGTGTGGGTGGAGCTGAGCTCCACTTCTGCTTTTTAGTTTCAGTTTGAGAAAGCTTGGGTGTGTCTGTGAGCTGCACTGCTGTTGATCTCTGCCATGAAGGACTATCTCTTAATCATTTGGTGTATTCAGAAGAAGTATAAATGTTTGTATGTTTCTGTTGTTCGTTGTTTTTGTTTGGTCAGTGCTCCTTTAAGGAGCAGCCCCTTTTAATTTGTCCCTCAATTTATTTAATTTAGTTTAATTGTTTGAACTTACAAAAAGAGTTCAAAGTCAAGGAATTCGGTGAATACTCAGGGTTCAAGGCTAAACGCCTGGGTACATGGGATCGAGAGGTAGCGATCTTGCTTACGTGCCACACCCCAACGCCTGCCATTGAGGATGCAGTAGCCCCCAAGGCGGACACCAAAATCCGGCTGACCCATTAGAGATGTGCGAGCAGATAAGCCTCCTGTCTGAAAACCCAGTGATATAGAGAATACGGGAGGGGGGTACCGGAAAGGGTGCTGAAAGCGGCTCTGACAGGGCAAGGGCATAGCCTGGGGCCAGACAGGCAAAGGAGATGGGGGGGCACCTGATCTGTGAGTTAGCGGTTGCCACAGGATAAGGTGTTGGACTGGCTGCTCCCAGGTCCGGAAGGCCAATGGATAAGGAGGTGTACTGGTGATAACCTGCTGTGACACCAACCTGACCGTCTGTCTCTAATCCCTCACAGTAACCAGGTGATATCTGTATGGAGCCAGTGCAGCTGCTATTCTTCTTGTTGCAGCTCTAGAAGATGGGAGCAGAAGATCCCATCAGCATGAACAACCAAACGATCTCCTCTTCCCTTGCATCAATAGAATCCACTCTTCTCAGTTTAGCAAGCACTTGAATTGGTACAACAGGCATGGAGTCATGGGAACTGCTTCCTGCTCACTCCTTACCTGGCAAGTAAGCCTTTGGTCATTGAGGGAGACCAATTTCAGTCTCAACTGTCAAGTTCTCCAAGCCCAAATCATCAAAGCCTAGATTTTCCATTGGAAATTGCATTAAGCCAGTAGGGGCTGTTTAGCACAGGGCTAAATCACTGGCTTTGAAAGCAGACCAAAGCAGGCCAGCAGCACGGTTCAATTCTCCGAACAGGCGCCAGAATGTGGCGACTAGGGGCTTTTCACAGTAACTTCATTGAAGCCTACTTGTGACAATAAGCGATTTTCATTTCATTTCATTATTTTCCCGAGTTACTGCCAGTGTTTAAAGTGATGCCAGCCAGATGGTGCTGACTCTACTACCATCTAGACATTAGCAAAGTTTCATATAATAGACATTGGCTGCGATTTAGCAGCTGCGTTAGCCAAGGGCATAATTCCCATAATGGCCGCTAAATTTTGTGAGATGCCGAAAACGCAATTCTGTGCCCTGGGATCCAGCAGACTTTTCGATTGTCTGATTCCCGGGGCATTCCTGCCTCCGCCTGATGTTAAACTGAAGCGGTGAGATGCTCGCCAGACAGCGTTAGGGCCTGCCGGCTACCGCCGCCCACCTCCTCTCTGCACAGGTTGGCTTTCTCCCCTGCAAGCTCCAGTGCTCTCTCTCTCCTCAAACAACGTGAGGGCCCAGAGTTTAACCATTCCACTGCCCGTCTTTGCTCTCTCGCGGTGGTTGTGAGCTTTCAGGGGGACAGATGGGGAGGTTGTGAACAGGCCGCGTGTCGGGACAGAGGGCAATGATGCCTGGCATGCGTGGGTTTGCTCGTGAGCAGCGATGAACGATAAGGAGAGGAGTCTCAGGGGAGATGATGAAGTGTGTGGGAGTTCCAGTGGTGTGACATTATTGTAAATCAGAGACATAGCGCCTAGGGTGTGGGATTATTAGTGTAAGAAATCCCTCCCCCCATCCCAATTTGCAACACGCCAATGGGGCAGATGGGATTCACTATGGGCTTTGCGCCAAAAATTGCAGCCACACTGGGATGGTTCTGCCTAATGTGTCCAAAGTTGTGCAAATTAGGTGGATTAGCCATGCTAAATTGCCCCTTGGTGTCCAAAGATGTGCAAATTAGGTGGATTAGCCATGCTAAATTGCCCCTTGGTGTCCAAAGATGTGCAGGTTAGGTGGATTAGCCATGCTAAATTGCCCCTTGGTGTCCAAAGATGTGCAAATTAGGTGGATTAGCCATGCTAAATTGCCCCTTGGTGTCCAAAGATGTGCAGGTTAGGTGGATTAGCCATGCTAAATTGCCCCCTTGGTGTCCAAAGATGTGCAAATTAGGTGGATTAGCCATGCTAAATTGCCCCCTTGGTGTCCAAAGATGTGCAGGTTAGGTGGATTAGCCATGCTAAATTGCCCCCTTGGTGTCCAAAGTTGTGCAAGTTAGGTGGATTAGCCATGCTAAATTGCCCTCTTGGTGTCCAAAGATGTGCAGGTTAGGTGGATTAGCCATGCTAAATTGCCCCTTGGTGTCCAAAGATGTGCAAGTTAGGTGGATTAGCCATGCTAAATTGTCCCTTAGTGTCCAAAGTTGTGCAGGTTAGGTGGATTGGCCATGCTAAATTGCCCCTTGGTGTCCAAAGATGTGCAAGTTAGGTGGATTAGCCATGCTAAATTGCCCCCTTGGTGTCCAAAGTTGTGCAGGTTAGGTGGATTGGCCATGCTAAATTGCCCCCTTGGTGTCCAAAGTTGTGCAAGTTAGGTGGATTAGCCATGCTAAATTGCCCCCTTGGTGTCCAAAGATGTGCAAATTAGGTGGATTAGCCATGCTAAATTGCCCCCTTGGAGTCCAAAGTTGTGCAGGTTAGGTGGATTAGCCATGCTAAATTGCCCCTCGGTGTCCAAAGCTGTGCAGGTTAGGTGGATTAGCCATGCGAAATTGCCCCCTTGGTGTCCAAAGATGTGCAAATTAGGTGGATTAGCCATGCTAAATTGCCCCCTGGTGTCCAAAGATGTGCAGGTTAGGTGGATTAGCCATGCTAAATTGCCCCTTGGTGTCCAAAGATGTGCAGGTTAGGTGGATTAGCCATGCTAAATTGCCCCTTGGTGTCCAAAGATGTGCAGGTTAGGTGGATTAGCCATGCTAAATTGCCCCCTTGGTGTCCAAAGATGTGCAAATTAGGTGGATTAGCCATGCTAAATTGCCCCCTTGGTGACCAAAGACGTGCAAATTAGGTGGATTAACCATGCTAAATTGCCCCCTTGGTGTCCAAAGATGTGCAAATTAGGTGGATTAGCCATGCTAAATTGCCCCCTTGGTGTCCAAAGATGTGCAAATTAGGTGGATTAGCCATGCTAAATTGCCCCCTTGGTGTCCAAAGTTGTGCAAGTTAGGTGGATTAGCCATGCTAAATTGCCCCCTTGGTGTCCAAAGATGTGCAAGTTAGGTGGATTAGCCATGCTAAATTGCCCCCTTGGTGTCCAAAGATGTGCAAGTTAGGTGGATTAGCCATGCTAAATTGCACCCTTGGTGTCCAAAGATGTGCAAATTAGGTGGATTAGCCATGCTAAATTGCCCCCTTGGTGTCCAAAGATGTGCAAATTAGGTGGATTAGCCATGCTAAATTGCCCCCTTGGTGTCCAAAGATGTGCAAGTTAGGTGGATTAGCCATGCTAAATTGCCGCCTTGGTGTCCAAAGATGTGTGGGTTAGGAAGGGTTACGAGGATAGAGTGGGGAGTGGACCTGGGTGGGGTGCTCTTTCAGCGGGTCGGTGCAGACTCGACGGGCCGAATGGCCTCCTTCTGCATTGTAGGGATTCTCTGATTCTATGAATGTCTAAAGAGCCACAACCCAGCGGGTGAGTACCTTAAGGAGGAGGCAAGGAAAATAATTTGGAAAGTGAGGGCAGGGGGAGGGGGCAATGAAATGCTTTCTAACACTTGGCATGACAATAAAATCTGGTGCTCCCTAGAAATATGTAGCAGTGAGAATGGCAAATCAAAGCGCAGAATTCCAGCAGGTTAAACTAGCCATTAAAATCCATTTGATTGCTCCTGATTCAGGCAAAACGCTTACTTTCTAAGTATGAGATTTCTCCCTGTGTTCCAATTCATTGAATACTATCACATCTGTGCTGGCGCTAACCATTACAAATTTATAAAAAGAGATCCCCTAAAGAATTTTTATTTTACTGTTTTGGAATATGTTGAACAATGTTTTAATTCTCTCCCATCCAAAGTGACCGTAAAAAGGAGCCTGCTGTTAATACAATTAGGATTTCGTAAAGTGAAGCGGTAGTTGGATTAATTCAAAGTTAAGAGAAATGCTGTACTTTAGATATTTTAAAATGAGATATTTATGCATTAAAATTTTATAATCCTTCACGTTGACACCTAAAAGTGTTGGTTCCAAAGTTCCCTGCAGTGCATTAATACAAATCTCAAAGTTCTACTGCTCTAGAAGATCCCATGTTTGATTTCTTTGATATGTTGACCGGGACCTTTGCTCGAGTCAAAGGATAGACACAACAAACTTTATCTTTAAATCAAGTCAAATCTTTCAATGTAAAGAAACTTAAATACTTATGACTACTACAAAATTGATTCTCTTCTATTGTATCGCACCAAGTGAATGCTTCCATTCCCCTCTTATGTCTACCACTATAATCTTGCAAACATCGATTTTTGCTGCTAATACTTATATAATAGATCTGTAGGGACATCGCTACTCATTCGGGCTGGCCAATCATAGAGAGCGATCCGACTTCGTCAAGCTCAGAGCTTGAGGTCTTCTTCTGCTATGTCGTTCCTCAAGGTTTCGCTGATGAAATCTCTTTGTCTCTCTCTCTCCATCTTATACATATCTCGTTGGCACTGATCTCATGCTCCCAGTCATGCCCCCAAAGAACAGCGCTAATCAATCGTTGTCTTTTCTGGTCACGAATGCTCAAAGAGTCATGACTCACTCAGGAGTCATATTTATTCTCAGGAGCACAACACAACAGGGGTCTATGTTGGAATGAGTCCATTGCAAGAGGCCTGACCTTAGGGCCAGTTGTCCTTGATTACTTTAGTACTTGATTCCCTCTTCCTGTCTATTTGATCGATTCAGTTAAGTTTATTATCAGGGACATATGTTGCTTTTCATCCTGCTAATTCATCATGGTCAGCCTTTCCCTTGAAGACATTTATTCTCCAGTATCCTGCTGACTCTTTATGGCTGACCGTAAAATCAAAGCCATTAATTGTAAATCGCATAGATCACTTCTTCCTGTTGCAATTTGTGTGAGTCACATACTTACAGCCTAAAGTCGTTCGTTCTGCTGACCATATTCCTGAAGTTACAATCTCTCAGTTAGCCACAGTTTCCATCGCGCAATAGTAGTCTCCTTTCTTTGCATGGCTGGAGTTTTGTGCTGTCAGTTGGAGTGTTACAATGATCTAAGCACATTGGGGCTCTGAATAGGACGGGATCGTCGGGTTGTTCAGGCCGATGGAATCTTCTGGTGCCACCAATGGGGCAGTCCTGCCACGGGTTTTCCCAGCGGCGTAGGGTGGATTCAAAAGAAAATTCCATGGACAGAGGTGGATCCTGCCGCCCGCCAGCAACGAGCCACCTCACGCCGCCGAGAAACACGGCGCAGGGAGTTCCGTCCACCAAGTCCCATCCTGGCTAAGAAAAACTGTTCCCATCACCTTAAGGTACAACGTCTCTGTGCCCTCCCTCATTTTGAGTTTTTGGCCTCCTAAAATCGGAGGCAGTTGAGGGAAGGTTTGTGAGGCTGATTCCTGGGATGAAGTGATTGCCTTATGAGCAATTTACCCGGTTGGTTGACCTTTGTGCCTCTGTTACATTTCTGGGTGGTGGGAATTCCTTCACTGGCTTCGTTTCTGTGGGTCTGGGCCCTGTGAATCCCACTCGAAACAGACTTCCAGTCACAGGATAATCCCATACCATCACCTCTGCTTCCTGCCTCTCAGCCAATTTTGGACCCAATGTGCCACTTTGTGTTGCATCCCTTGGACACTTAATTTATTGATTAGTCTGCCATGAGAACCCTTATCAAAAGCCTTTCTAAAGTCCATATGGACCACATCAAGTGCATTGCCCTCATTAACATTCCTGGTTACCTATGCAAAAAGTCATAGATGTTTACAGCACAGCAGGAGATCATTCAGCCCACCATGCTGGCAATGCATTCCACACACCCACCACTCTCTGTGTAAAGAACTTACCTCTGATATCCCCCCCATACCTTCCTCCAATCACCTTAAAATTATGTCCCCTCATGACAGCCATTTCCACCCTGGGGAAAATTCTCTTGCTATCCATTCTATCCATGCCTCGCATCACCTTGTACACCTCTATCAAGTCACCTCTCTTCCTTCTTTGCTCCAGTGAGAAAAGCCCTAGCTCCCTCAACCTTTCTTCATTAGACATGCCCTCCAGTCCAGGCAGCATCCTGGTAAATCTCCTCTGTACCCTCTCCAAAGCATCCACATCCTTCCTATACTGAGGCGACCAGAACTGGACACAATATTCCAAGTGTGGTCTAACCGGGGTTTTATAAAGCTACAGCAAAACCTTCTTAACAACCCTATCAACCTGGGTTGCAACTTTGAGGAATCTATGTACGTGGACCCCAAGATCCCTCTGTTGCTCCACACTTCCATGAATCCTGCCTTTAACCCTGTATTCAGCATTCAAATTCGACCTTCCAAAATGAATCACTTCACATTTATCAAGGTTGAACTCCATCTGCCACTTCTCAGCCCAGCTCTGCATCCTGTCGTGTCCTGTTGTAACCTGCAACAACCCTCAACACTATCTACAACTCCCCCAACCTTTGTGTCATCGGCAAACCTACTAACCCACCCTTCCACTTTCTCATCCAAGTCATTTATAAAAACCACAAAGAGCAGAGGTCCCAGAACAGATCCCTGCGGACACCACTGGTCACCGACCTCCAGGCAGAATACTTTCCAGCCACTACCACTCGCTGTCTTTCTCCAGCCAGCCAAGAGTGGGGCCAATTAGGGACCCGCGTCCAAGGTTGTCTTTTCCCACGCGGCTTGTGTTGTCAGTCGCTGGGCTGCTGTCATTACTCAGTGGTCCCTGGTGTGGCTGTTGGGTTGGCTTCAGAGGCCTTCACCCATTCAGCTGCACTGTTCCTGGACTTCCGATGAAGCTGCTTTTCTCGCTGTGGGGACAGTCAGGTCCGACGCACTCGTCTCGGGATTCATTAATTTCTAACTCTAGAAGAGATCTCGCTGGAGGCAATGGTCTTTGCTCAGAAACATTTCTTTACATGTTAGCTATTTACACAGGTTAAGCAGAACTAACATATGGCTGGCGCTGCCATATAGCTAACATATAGCTGGCGCTGCCATATAGCTAACATATAGCTGGAGCTGCCCTTTGAGAAGTCCTCAGAAAGCCTCTCTCCATAAGTGACATCGCTGTCACATAGTTTCTTCAGCACAGGGTCAGTGTGCTCTTATTAGAGTTAACCCTTTTTGCTACACACCAGACAACCCCTACACACAGGGTCACCACCCCACTGGTCCACATTCATTAATATAAAATAAAGAAAGAAACAGTTGTATGGTTGAAAAATGATTCATACATTAAAAGAACATGAAATACATAGGCTTACATTTCATCTGATCTAAACCCCATAAGCATTTTAAAGCAATTTTGTTCAAAGGATGTGACTAGGCCAGGATCTTTGGCCCATTCCTAATTGCCCTTTACCTGAATGGCTTGCGAGGCCATTTCAGAGGGTAGTTAAGAGTAAACCACGTTGTTCTGGCTCTTAATTCACATGAAATGAAATGAAAATGAAAATTGCTTATTGTCACAAGTAGGCTTCAAATGAAGTTACTGTGAAAAGCCCCTAGTCGCCACATTCCGGCGCCTGTTCGGGGAGGCTGGTACATGTAGGCCAGACCGGGCAAGGGTGGCAGATTTCCTTCCCCAGTGAACCAGATGGGTTCGGATGACAATCAATGATAGTTATCATGATCACTATCACTGAGACTAGCTTCATAGCTTCATATTCCAGGGTTAGTTGTTGAACTTAAATTCCACCAGCTACCATGGTGGGGTGTGGACCCATTTTCCCAGAGCATTAGGCTGGGCCTCTGGATTAGTATCCAGTGAGGTTACTGTCGTGTTAATCACCCTGGAGTAACACGGACTGCAACTGGATGCAGTTGTACTGGAAAGTAGACTCCAAATGTTGATGTTCGTTCAATACGCTTCATTGAACCTGTTAAGCAGTGCACACAGTTTGCTGTGGGTTCGACACTCTACTAACCTAAGCTTGCTTACTATAACGAACTAGACCAGACTAGCTCTGAGCCACGTGTAGAAGGTGCTAACTGATATATACACCCTGACTGTCACTACAGTTGTCACCAGTGGAAAGAGGCAGAGTGCTGATGCCTCGTGTGTTTTATAGTGGGAAACCACCTTCTAGTGTTCTGCCTGGTGATTGGTTGTGTTCTGTCCTGTGTGTTGATTGGCTGTACTGGGTGTCTGTCACTGCCTGTCTGTATCTCATTATGTGCATGAGTGCATATCATGACAGTTACCACTCCCCAGGTGTCACAGAAACTAGGACTTGGTGAGGTGCATTTCAGCACTTGTGCTATGCCTGTCCATCCTTGCAGATTTGGACTCACAGTGTCTTCAGAGTTCTCACAATTCTGATCAACAGCTCCCATCTCATGCCATTGAGAGTTCTCTCCTTCATTCTTCACCTCTTGATCTTTTTGGCTTCGATATTCTCTGTTCTGAAATAGAGCTCTTCCTTTTTTAGATTTTTTTCCAATTCAGGGGCAATTTAGCGTGGCCAATCCACCTACCGTGAACATCTTTGGGTTGTGGGGGTGAGACCCACGCAGACACGGGGAGAATGGGCAAACTCCACAAGGACAGTGACCCAGGACCGGGATCTAACCTGGGATCTCCGTGCCGTAAGGTAGCAGTGCTAACCGCTGCACCACGGTGCATTTGAGATGTGGGCGGTGAGCCACCTTCTTGAATCGCTGGTGTAGGTACAGTTAGGGAGGGAGTTCCAGGATGCTGATCCTGCAATGATGAAGGAATGGCGATAACATTCCAAATCAGGTGACTTGAAATGAAAATGAAATGAAAATCGCTTATTGTCCCAAGTAGGCTTCAAATGAACTTCAAATGAAGACTTGGAGGGGAAAGTGCAGGTGATGGTTCCCAGGCATCTTATCAGAAACTTACCAATACAAATCTGGAGGTTTTCCAGATCTTGTTGCATGCTCACATGGACTACTCCATGAAAATCGCTTATTGTCACAAGTAGGCTTCAAATGAAGTTACTGTGAAAAGCCCCTAGTCGCCACGTTCCGGCGCCTGTTCGGGGAGGCTGGTACGGGAATTGAACCGTGCTGCTGGCCTGCCTGGGTCTGCTTTCAAAGCCAGCGATTTAGCCCAGTGTGCTAAACCAGCCCCTACCTGAGGAGTTAGGAATGGTACTGAGCACTGTAATCATCAATGAACATCTCCACTTTGAACATCAGTAATGAAGCAGCTGAAGATGGTTGGGCCTAGGACACTACCCTGAGCAACTCCTGCATCCTGGGGTTGAGATGGCTGACCTTCAACAGCAATTAACCGTATAGTAAAATGCTTCTTTTCACCTCAACAACACCGAATGGAGCTGTCATGAGAACTGTTAAATGATATAATAATAATCTTTATTGTCACAAGTAGGCTTACATTAACACTGCAATGAAGTTACTGTGAAAATTCCCGAGTCGCCACACTCCGGCGCTGTTCAGGTATACGGAGTGTCCAATCCACCTAACGAGCACGTCTTTCTGCACTTGTGGGGGGAAACCGGAGCGTCCGGAGGAAACCCACGCACACACGGGTAGAACGTGCAGACTCCGCACAGACAGTGACCCAAGCCTGGAACCGAACCTAGGACCCTGGCGCTGTGATGCAACAGTGCTAACCACTGTGCTACCGTGCCGCCAAGACCAATGTCTGTCCATAATAAAAAATGAACATGCTGGAAGTACTCAGCAGTATCTGTGCAGAGCAATACTGAGTTCATACTTCAGATCGGTGACCTTGCATCAGAACAGGTCATACAGGTGAAATGTTAACTCTGGGTGGAATTTAATGCCCTTCCTCAAGGTGGGTTTGGTGACAGGGGGCATTCCACTCAGAGTTAACAATACCTTGTGAGGACCTTCGTCATATGAACTACAGGCTTCAAATGAAGTTACTGTGAAAAGCCCCTAGTCGCCACATTCCGGCGCCTGTTCGGGGAGGCCGGTACGGGAATTGAACCGCGCTGCTGGCCTGCCTGGGTCTGCTTTCAAAGCCAGCGATTTAGCCCTGTGCTAAACAGCCCCATTTGCGCCCTTGGCCCAGTTTATCTGTGGTCAAGGACTGAGTGACCCACGGTAAAACCCAAACTGAGCAGGTTATTGTTGTTTAAGTGCCATATGATAGCACCGTTGGTGACACCTTCTATCGCTTTGCCGATGATCGAGAGAACGCTGATGGGACATGATGCACTATCAATTACAACGAGACGAGAGTAGAGAGTAATCGAGGCTTTACTACACAGAGATGTGTGGCCTCCTGCAGCTGCTGCCGAAATGGCTGCAGCTCGGTGTGCACACACATTTATACTCCGCCTACTGGGCGGAACCAGCAGGCAGGGATCTACCCCCGTACCTGTAGTACAGGGGCCTTACCGTATTACCTCTCATATATGTATTATACAAACAGTGGTAACTACCACAGGACAGTAATTGGCCGGGTTGGACTTGACCTGCTTTCTGTGGACAGGACCTTCTGGGCAACTTTTCCGTTTTGCGTGGTAGATGCTAACGTTGCAGGGAAAAATGAACCTTTGCCACCGCTGGTCATTTTGATTTCCCGGTTTGGTTGGCATAGTGAGAGCCTGACACCGGGAGTTAAGTGCTGCAACTACGAGTAAAAACATTAAAACGAATAATTTGTGAAAACCCTTTGTGCTCACCTGTGATTCAGTAGGCTGTGTTTTAATCCACTAGGCCACATTGTTCACCAGCCACTTGTGAGTTGCTTGGTTGTGAATGCAACAGTCACCAAGGTCACCAATGTGTCACCATCAGTGCAATCAAATGGCACTTAAACAGCAAAGACTTATGTATAAATTCTAGAGTGTAGTAAGGCGATGCTGCAATGCGGGAAGTGCAGTCCTTCAGGGAAGATGTGTGTCTGCCCTCTCCGGCATGGTAGCACAGTGGTTAGCACTGTTCCTTCAGAGCTCTTGGGTCACTGCCTGTGCGGAGTCTGCACATTCTCCCCGTGTCTGCGTGGGTTTCCTCCGGGTGCTCCGGTTTCCTCCCACAAGTCCCGAAAGATGTGCTGTTAGGTGAATTGGACATTCTGAATTCTCCCTCTGTGTATCCGAGCACTCATCCCGAGAGCATCTCGACAACAAGGGCAGCACGGTAGCATTGTGGATAGCACAATTGCTTCACAGGTCCAGGGTCCCAGGTTCGATTCCCGGCTTGGGTCACTGTCTGTGCGGAGTCTGCACATCCTCCCCGTGTGTGCGTGGGTTTCCTCCGGTTGCTCCGGTTTCCTCCCACAGTCCAAAGATGTGCAGGTTAGGGGGATTGGCCATGCTAAATTGCCCTTAGTGTCCAAAATTGCCCTTAGTGTTGGGTGAGGTTACTGGGTTATGGGGATAGGGTGGAGGTGTGGACCTTGGGTAGGGTGCTCTTTCCAAGAGCCGGTGCAGACCCGATGGGCTGAATGGCCTCCTTCTGCACTGTAAAATTCTATGAACAAGGACTCCTACATCAGATTCCTATTTATTGACTACAGCTCTGCCTTCAACACCATAATCCCAGCCAAGCTCATATCAAAGCTTCAAAACCAAGGACTTGGCTCCCCACTCTGCAACTGGATCCTCGGCTTCCTGACCAACAGACCACAATCAGTAAGAATGAACAACAACACCTCCCCCACAATAGTCCTCAATACCGGGGCCCCGCAAGGCTGCTTACTTAGCCCCTACTCTACTCCCTGAACACATGACTGCGTGGCAAAATTTGGTTCCAACTCCATCTACAAGTTTGCTGATGATATGACCATAGTGGACTGGATCTCGAATAACAACGAGTCAGAATACAGGAGGGAGATGGAGAACCTAGTGGAATGGTGCAGCGACAACAATCTCTCCCTCAATGCCAGCAAAACTAAAGAGCTGGTCATTGACTTCAGGAAGCAAAGTACTCTACTTACCCCTGTCAGCATCAACGGGGCCCGAGGTGGAGATGGTTGACAGCTTCAAATTCCTAGGGGTGCACATCTCCAAAATTCTGTCCTGGTCCACCCACATCGATGCTACCACCAAGAAAGCACAACAGCGCCTATACTTCCTCAGGAAACTAAGGAAATTCGGCATGTCCACATTAACCCTTACCAACTTTTACAGATGCACCATAGAAAGCATCCTATCAGGCTGCATCACAGCCTGGTATGGCAACTGCTCGGCCCAGGACCGCAAGAAACTTCAGAGAGTCATGAACATCGCCCAGTCCATCACACAAACCTGCCTCCCACCCATTGACTCCATTTACACGTCCCGCTGCCTGGGGAAAGCGGGCAGCATAATCAAAGACCCCTCCCACCTGGCTTACTCACTCTTCCAACTTCTTCCATCGGGCAGGAGATACAGAAGTCTGAGAACACGCACAAACAGACTCTTCCCCGCTGTCACCAGACTCCTAAATGAGCCTGTTATGGACTGACCTCATTAACACTACACCCTGTATGCTTCATCCGATGCCAGTGCTTATGTAGTTACATTGTATATGTTGTGTTGCCCTATTATGTATTTTCTTTTATTCTCTTTTCTTCCCATGTACTTAATGATCTGTTGAGCTACTCGCAGAAAAATACTTTTCACTGTACCTCGGTACACGTGACAATAAACAAATCCAATCCAATCCAAACCAATCTCGAACAGGCGCTGGAGTGTGGCGACTAGGGGATTTTCACCGCAACTTCATTGCAGTGTTAATGTAAGCCTACCTGTGACATTGATAAAAGATTAGATTATGTATAAGATCCCATGGTACTATTAAGAATAAATATGAGCAGACATGTTCTCCCAGGTGCCCTCGGCAATATTAAAAATATAAATTTAGAGTACCCAATTCATTTTTTCCAATTAAGGGGCAATTTAGCGTGGCCAATCCACCTACCCTGCACAACTTTTAGTTTGTGGGGGCGAAACCCACGCAGACACGGGGAGAATGTGAAAACTCCACACGGACAGTGACCCAGAGCCGGGATCAAAACTGGGAGGCAGCAGCGCTACCGTGCCAATATTTAACCCTCAACAACTCCTTCAACGGCAGGATCTCTGGTTTGTTGTATCGTTGTTTGTGAGGGCTTGCTGTGCACACAATGGTTGCTGCCTTTCTGCATCAAAACAGTGACTACACTTCAAAAATATTGCCTGCGAAGCAATCTGGGGTGCCCTGACATTGTGAAAGGTGCTACACAAATGCAAGACTGCATCCATTATCCAGCAATCAGCTGCCACACATACCGTTACAGGAGGGCTCACCTGGAACTGCGATTGAAAGCTTGAGGCCTAAGCAACCTGCTGTAAGCTTGTGATCAGCGCCTAAGAGTTGCAAGTTCAGCCCTGCCAGAGCTAGTACTACTTGACAGTGACATGTGTATTAGGAGTCAGATTGAAAGAGCGGAGAGATCCTCTTATTAAGTGAAAAATATGTGCGGGAAAGGTACGCGAGTTTATTTATCCAATAATTGTCCCACAGGATTGACAGTTGAAGGTAATAAATAAATGCTGTAGTGGCATTGTTCTCTGTCACTGACTCAATTACATGCCTTATACAATCACTAGCATTTTTAAAAACAATACTGACAGCATGAGGAAAGATTAGCATAAAACGAGAGGAAATTGCCGTCAACATTAATCAAGGCTCGTGCTGCCAATTAATACCACATTTGAATGCCAGATATAAAGTTCTCTGATTTGGAATTCATGATCAGCCGTTTGGTTTAATTCTATTCAAGAATTGAATTTCTAAGTGCCATGATCTGGCAGTGCTATTCCCGAAACCCCAGGCAGCCCTCACCAGCTCGAAAGTGGCTGGAGCTCATGTACTGCAAATGCTCAAGCCTCGAACTTATAGCGGTCACGAGACCTTTCATCTTCAATGGATACTTCATTGAATCCAGCTCCTGGGGCCGGATCTAGCAGGCGCAAATCCCCTCATGGCCGCAAAGTTACCGCGAGAAGCCCAAAATTGGGATTTGGGCGCCAGTGAGACTTCGAATGCCGAAGTTCCTGGACCCTCAGGTTCACACCCAAGAAGGACGCGGATCTGATTTGCATTATTTTGAATGAGTTACAATGTACTTGGCGAGGTTAAAGTCGAATCATCAAACCTCATTTAATCTTCCCACCTACCAACGCGATGCCACACGGGTGCGAATTACTACTGCTATTTAAAACCGGGAACCAGGCGCCACGACCTCCAAGAGGGAGGAAGGAGGTGAGCACCCTTCTCCATCCGAGACCAGGGAGTCCAAGGGGACAGAATCCGCTGCCCAGCTCCAGAGGAGGGTGGAGGGTTCAAGGGTGTGAGAGGGTGAAGGGCTCAGGATGGTGATGGAGGGGTGGTTGGAGGGCCTCGGGGATGGGGGTCGCAGCTGGTGTGTGTCGCCTTGAAGCCTGTGGGGTGAGGAGGGGGGGGGGAATCATTCAAAAATAATGGAGTGGCTGTCTCAGAGTCTTCAGTATAAAGGCCTGACAGCAATGAGATCTCAGGGTTGATGCAGCCTGAGTAAAAAGGGTGCCTACTAATCTTTCCTATCCCTGATGCAGAAAGTAATTGTACCTTCTAATATTCCTGAGACCCATGCTTGTCAAACTAATTGACCATCATGAGTTAACCCTTAATCATAGAATTTACAGTGCAGAAGGAGGCCATTCGGCCCATCGAGTCTGCACCGGCTCTTGGAAAGAGCACCCAACCCAAGTACACACCTCCACCCTATCCCCATAACCCAGTAACCCAGTAACCCCACCCAACACTAAGGGCAATTTTGGTCACTAAGGGCAATTTATCACGGCCAGTCCACCTAACCTGCACATCTTTGGGCTGAGGGAGGAAACCGGAGCACCTGGAGGAAACCCACGCAGACACGGGGAGAACGTGCAGACTCCACACAGACAGTGACCCAAGCCGGAATCGAACCTGGAACCCTGGAGCTGTGAAGCAACAGTGCTAATCACTGTGCTACCCTGCTGCCCTTAATGATGCCAGCTGGCCAGATTCTCAAAGACAAGGCGATATTCCCATGCCCAGTGGGCACTGTAGGGTCTAGGGTGCTTTATTGACCCCTTCAATCACCTTTTGGCTTGAAGTTTTATTTGCTCTTTGTTTTTGTTTCGGCCAGTGGCCCTTTAAGCTCCTTTCAATTTGTCCCTCAGGTTGTTGATTCAGTTTAATTGGGTGAACCTTTAAATAATTCATAGTCGAGGGGAGGGGTGATAACTCATGGTTCAAGGATAAACGCTTGGCTGCACGGGATTGAGAGGGAATGTGTCTGTATACCTTCTGGCCCTCGGGGTCTGCCATTGAAGATCCCTCAAGCTGGACAGATTCATCCAGTTGACCCTGCCCTGGGATGGGTGACCTTTGAAAACTCCAATCAGAACTCCAGGAATGTAGAGATCAAGGGGGAGGCCAACAAGACAGGAAACCAGAGGTGACCCTGAGGGGGTGAGGGTATTGACCAGGCGAAGCAATGAGCTGAAGGGCAGCTGAGTTGTGAGTGAGTGGGAGCTGCTGGATAAGGATTGGCTGCTTCCAGGACAATGGGTGAGGGGTCGCCCTGAGGTTAAGCGTCTGTGACAGCAACCTGGCTGCCTCTGTCTTTCTCTTGCTCTCATCCCTCGCAGCTTACCGATCAACGTCAAGGTGGAGTCAGTGGAAGTGACAATTCTGCTGATTCCAGCTGTGGAGGATCCCAGACTCCAGCTGCACTGTGCGGCGGCACCCAGGGAGAACCCCCTTCCAGGAGACCAGGGGGCCACCGGGCAGGCTTAAAGGCCGCAGGCCGCAGCAGCCAAACAGGGGGCATGAAGGGGAAAAAGGAGTCCGAGGGTATACAGGATCTGCGAGTCCTTCTTGGAGCTGTCAGGCGGCTCGTGCATGATCGCTACATCCTTGGGCAATCGCAAATCCCTGGAATATTCGCGGGCCAACCGAGGCTGTAGGGGTGGCTTGTTGGGGACAAAGGATACCGCTGAAGTCGCCACTGGGGAGTCCTGACACCAAAGCAAAGGGCAGCTACGACGAGGCTCACAGTGCCGCCTGGTCTGCGATACAGCGGTGCTTCGAGCTCTTTAAGATGCGCTTCCACTGCCTTGACAGGTTCAGTGGTGGTCTCGCAAAACAGTCCTCAGAGGGTCTCCCCGCATTGTGAGGGTCTGTTGTGCCTGACATAACATGGCACAACAGCAGGGCGAGCACCTTACAAATGAAGACCAGGAGGGAGTGGAGGAAGAGGCCAGAGAGGACACGGAGGATGGAGGACAAGTGGGGGGGGGGGGAGGGTTCGCATGGGCAGAGCGACCAGGGCTGCACTCATTGCTTCCTGTTTCACACTAAAGGAATAACATGTTGCCCAACAGCTCCAGAAGACCCCCCACCCCCTGCCAAGACCATGCTAATCCCTCCGTGACCACGGAAGGTAGGTCGCAGTAAACCTTCGTCATCCTGGGCCTGGGAATCCTTGTGCAGGCTGATCAGAAAATGCAGAGGGGTGGTGAAGATAGGCAGTGAGGAATGATCTATGATGATCATCAGTTATTGCCTTATGTCTGGCTCTTGTCTGCCTGTTGCCAGCACCCTGACTCCCTGGCTCATGTGCGAGTGAGTTGCGACCCTAGATTCCTTTGTTGTATAGCACTAGGGGGAGGGATTTGGGGCAAGGGTCTAAAACTCACTGATTAATGCCTTAGCCCAGTGGTGGACATATACTTTGTGGCACCCTGCGTTCATCTGCATTTCTGGCCCGTCCCCGCATTACATCATGCCCCTGCCCTGAATGACATCACGTCCCTTCCCCCAATGATGTCACATCCTTCCTGACCCCGGTCATCCTCGCCCCGCAGAACGCAAAGGTGCAAGTCATAAAAATACACAAATTTATCGCTGCTTAACTACTTTAGTGCATGTTAGATTGTAAAGACACGCCTGTATGCATGAATGCTGAATTGAAATCCAAGCTTACCTCTTGTCAGAATGACGGTAAAGATGATCAATACTATGATATGAGTCTTGAGGCGGGCAAACAAGGAACATGCTGATGAGCAATGAGATAGAAAAGTCAGCCGACGATATTATTGCAGTAGTGGCCAGTGTAGGACAGAATGGGCAAGTCACGAGCAGGAGCAAATACTCCAATCAACAAGATGTATACGCTGCAATTCAGTGTATTTCACAGAGTCTCATTCAGTTTCAAAAGTTAACTTCATTACTTTCTCTCACAAAATCAAAGAAGTTATTGCCGTAAATTCACATGAGTGGAGTGTCCAGTGAGTGGAGTGTCCAGTGAGTGGAGTGTCCAGTGAGTGGAGTGTCCAGTGAGTGGAGTGTCCACTGAGTGGAGTGTCCAGTGAGTGGAGTGTCCAGTGAGTGGAGTGTCCAGTGAGTGGAGTGTCCAGTGAGTGGAGTGTCCAGTGAGTGGAGTGTCCAGTGAGTGGAGTGTCCAGTGAGTGGAGTGTCCAGTGAGTGGAGTGTCCAGTGAGTGGAGTGTCCAGTGAGTGGAGTGTCCAGTGAGTGGAGTGTCCAGTGAGTGGAGTGTCCAGTGAGTGGAGTGTCCAGTGAGTGGAGTGTCCGGTGAGTGGAGTGTCCGGTGAGTGGAGTGTCCGGTGAGTGGAGTGTCCGGTGAGTGGAGTGTCCGGTGAGTGGAGTGTCCGGTGAGTGGAGTGTCCGGTGAGTGGAGTGTCCGGTGAGTGGAGTGTCCGGTGAGTGGAGTGTCCGGTGAGCGGAGTGTCCGGTGAGCGGAGTGTCCGGTGAGCGGAGTGTCCGGTGAGCGGAGTGTCCGGTGAGCGGAGTGTCCGGTGAGCGGAGTGTCCGGTGAGCGGAGTGTCCGGTGAGCGGAGTGTCCGGTGAGCGGAGTGTCCGGTGAGCGGAGTGTCCGGTGAGCGGAGTGTCCGGTGAGCGGAGTGTCCGGTGAGCGGAGTGTCCGGTGAGCGGAGTGTCCGGTGAGCGGAGTGTCCGGTGAGCGGAGTGTCCGGTGAGCGGAGTGTCCGGTGAGCGGAGTGCCCGGTGAGCGGAGTGCCCGGTGAGCGGAGTGCCCGGTGAGCGGAGTGCCCGGTGAGCGGAGTGCCCGGTGAGCGGAGTGCCCGGTGAGCGGAGTGCCCGGTGAGCGGAGTGCCCGGTGAGCGGAGTGCCCGGTGAGCGGAGTGCCCGGTGAGCGGAGTGCCCGGTGAGCGGAGTGCCCGGTGAGCGGAGTGCCCGGTGAGCGGAGTGCCCGGTGAGCGGAGTGCCCGGTGAGCGGAGTGCCCGGTGAGCGGAGTGCCCGGTGAGCGGAGTGCCCGGTGAGCGGAGTGCCCGGTGAGCGGAGTGCCCGGTGAGCGGAGTGCCCGGTGAGCGGAGTGCCCGGTGAGCGGAGTGCCCGGTGAGCGGAGTGCCCGGTGAGCGGAGTGCCCGGTGAGCGGAGTGCCCGGTGAGCGGAGTGCCCGGTGAGCGGAGTGCCCGGTGAGCGGAGTGCCCGGTGAGCGGAGTGCCCGGTGAGCGGAGTGCCCGGTGAGCGGAGTGCCCGGTGAGCGGAGTGCCCGGTGAGCGGAGTGCCCGGTGAGCGGAGTGCCCGGTGAGCGGAGTGCCCGGTGAGCGGAGTGCCCGGTGAGCGGAGTGCCCGGTGAGCGGAGTGCCCGGTGAGCGGAGTGCCCGGTGAGCGGAGTGCCCGGTGAGCGGAGTGCCCGGTGAGCGGAGTGCCCGGTGAGCGGAGTGCCCGGTGAGCGGAGTGCCCGGTGAGCGGAGTGCCCGGTGAGCGGAGTGCCCGGTGAGCGGAGTGCCCGGTGAGCGGAGTGCCCGGTGAGCGGAGTGCCCGGTGAGCGGAGTGCCCGGTGAGCGGAGTGCCCGGTGAGCGGAGTGCCCAGTGAGCGGAGTGCCCAGTGAGCGGAGTGCCCAGTGAGCGGAGTGCCCAGTGAGCGGAGTGCCCAGTGAGCGGAGTGCCCAGTGAGCGGAGTGCCCAGTGAGCGGAGTGCCCAGTGAGCGGAGTGCCCAGTGAGCGGAGTGCCCAGTGAGCGGAGTGCCCAGTGAGCGGAGTGCCCAGTGAGCGGAGTGCCCAGTGAGCGGAGTGCCCAGTGAGCCGCGTGCCCAGCCCCGTGGAGTGTTCAGTGTGTGGAGTGTCCAGCCCCGTGGAGTGTCCGGTGAGTGGAGTGTCCGGTGAGTGGAGTGTCCGGTGAGTGGAGTGCACGGTGAGTGGAGTGTCCAGTGAGTGGAGTGTCCAGTGAGTGGATTGTCCAGTCCGTGGCCTGTCCAGTGAGTCCAAGTCCGATATCAGTAGCTCTGTTTTGGCAGGATTCCATTCTTTGTCCTGGAAGAGACTTTCTGAAGGTCGGTCTTGAAAGCGATGGTGGTGTGAACCACCAGCATGTGACCAGCTGCAGCCAGTATAATAGACCAGCAGTGGTCCATTTTGAAAAACCAAACTTAAACAACAAAATATGGCAGGCAGACAGATTTTTAAGATTTTCTTGCTTTGGCCCTTGTTGGCATGGCAATTTGGATAGCTTTCTTGCTATACATTTTCTTCATAAAATCTTTAATTGCATCATCATAGGTAAAATCTTGTAAAGACACACTTTCAATCGTCAATACTGCTGAACTTGTCAAATGTCCCTGACTCATCGTACTTTCCAAATCATTTTTAACTCTTTTCAATACAGGAAAAGAAGCATTTGTGACAGGTATTGTTCAAAATATTTTCAGATTGGCTTCCACAAGCAAACCATCACGTACAAGTCTGTACAAATCAGCTGGTGATCTCAAAGCACAGGGCTCGTCATTATCGATGAATTCAATGCATTTGTTTGCTTCATCTTCAAAAATATAAGCATCCTCCCAGGAGAATTCATTTATTTTCTAACTGCAGTGGCTTTTAGCATTCCCATCCAAACTTCTGTCAAAAAGCACGCAAATTAAATCAAGAATTTTCTTCAGAGATTCACTTCCACTCTGCAATTGCACCATTATTGTGGCACAGATAAACAGTAAAAGCAGCAATATTATACTTTACAAACGTCTCTCCTGAGGATTTTGCTTCAGCTTTCACAAATGGTTTTTCTGAATTTGACGCGGTTATGTCTGATAAGGTTTCCTTCATATCAACAAAGTTCATTTTGAAACCCAGTGCAGCATCTGCACAAGTGGACCACCTGGTGGCACAGATTCGTTTGACGTCAAATGTGTTCCATTTGTCTGCTCTAAGCACGATTGCAAAATATTCCACCAATGCGTGGAACCCGAACGAAAGGCATGCACATTTTGAACAAAGTAAAAAAAAAATATACAGCTCCCTCACAGGATTCAGCTGCAGCATTGTAGATTAAATTCAAGGAGTGACGGGAACATGGGATGGATAAAGCACAGGGGCTTGCATTGTTAAGTCTTGCTTGCAGACCTAAATATTTTCCTGCCTTATTTGCGGCATTATCTGCCCGCGACAATGTTTGATGTCAGATCTTAAATTTGCAATGATTTCCAAAACAGTTGTCTCCAGACACTCAGAGGTGTGGGATTGTAGCTGAACAAAACAAAGAAATCGCTCTCCAACTTCACCATCGCTACTCACATATCATAAAATTAATTTTAAACGGTCCACTTGCCTCACAGCTGCCGTTGAATCAATTATTATGGAATAATATTTGGCATTTTTCGCTTCATCAGTGAATTGGTTTCCGAGTTGATCTGCCATTATAGCGATAAAGTCATCGTTGATCTGTGCACTACAAAGATAGTTTTCCCTGAACCACAACACTGATACCTTTTCAAAAGCTCATCAAATTCACTGAGCTGTTCACTGGAGGCTAAAGTCAGGGAGAGTGGCGCACCTCATGGATCAAGATGAAAGGTTGGGTGCAGGGCCTCAGGAAGGAAAGTATCGAGCCTCGCAGCCCACTGACCACCACAGAGGATCCAAAAGCCTTCAATGGTCACATGGATGTTGAAATGAGGAATGGGCGGCCATTGAAGCAGCCTGCCAGAATCTCTTGTCATGTTGAGCTCAAGGGGGGAATAACCAGGCCGCAGTCAATACCCTCTGAAGGGACAAGGGTATTGACTGCGGCTGGTCATGCGGTGAGGTTGGAAGGGCCACAAACGTACGAATGTGCGTTGGTCTATGGATAAGGTGTAGGGGTGACAGCTTCCAGGTCCAGGAAGAAAAGGGCTGTAGGTAAAGGGATCGAATAACAATCTAAACGTCTTTCTCCCTCTCTCATTTGTTTCAGAAATCCAAGATATATCGGGATGGAGCCAGTGGAACTGGTAATTATGCCCCATTGGGGGATTCCTCTTACATGTTGGGGGAGTTACCTCAATGCATGTGGGAGGGGGGGGGGGGGGGGGGCTTACCTCAGTGCTTGCATGTGGGGGAATATCCCGATGCTTGCGTAGGTGGGGGATTTTTCCAGCGCTTATTGGGGCTGGGAGGGAGTTTCTTTCAAACACTGATCTTGTCCCCTTGAAAGATGGTGGCCAATTCTCCGTGGAGCCGGCTTCTCTGGCTCTATCAGGACCCACCCCGCCCCGCCAGAGTGACAAAGGAAACCATGTCCCCTGATTCCCCGTGCACAGTGTGCCAGTGAACTGGAGAGAAAACTTGGCTGTGCATCTGGAGAGCTACACGCCAGTTTTCCTGCTGAAGCTGACACTCTGACAAATATGGGAAGATTCTGCCCTTTGACTCGAAGCGCACTGAGGAGCCTCTAGGTGACAGCGATCACAATACGATAGAATTTCATGTTCGGTTTGAGGGTGAGAAGTGTGGGTCAAAGTCCAATGTTTTAAAAATAGAGCTAATTATGAGGATATGAAAGCAGTGCGAGCTAAAGTGAACCGGGAAACTAGGTAGAGATACAGTGGAGATGCAGTGGCAGACGTTTAAGGAGATGTTCAATAACTTTCAGCAAAGATTTCTCTCAGTGAGAAATAAAGGCTCTTGAGAATGATACTAATATTGTAGTGGCTAAATATTGTAGTGGAAGATACTAACAAATTGTGAGAAACACTGTACAATTCTGCAAATATTAGCGGTAAGTCAGAAGATTGGGCTGAATTAAGGTACCAATAAAGAAAGACTAAAAAAAAGATTGTGAAATATGCATGTAGAGCAAGCTAGCTAGAAATATAAAAACAGATAGAAAGAGTTTGTACACATGTTTATCATTGAAAAGAGTAACTAAAGTTAAAATTGATCCTGTAATGATTCTGGGAATTAGTAATGGAACAAGGAAATGGCAGGAGTGCCTCACAGGCATTTTGTGTCTGACGTCACTTTGGAAGATTTAGGAAACTTTCCGATGATAACTGAAAACCAAGAGGTGAAAGGGAGCATGTACGGACTTTAACCTGGTGTTGTGAGAGTTCTTACTATGCCCACCCCAGTCCAGCGGCGGCATCTCCACATTAAAGGAGGAAGGTGGGTAGAGAGATGGAATGAGGAAATTCCAGAGTTGAAGGCCCGGGCAATTGAAGACCCATCCACCAGTGGTGAAGTGATTATCATTGGGAATGCCCAAGAGGCCAGAATAGGAAGAGGGCAGGAGGTTGAGGAGATTACGGAGATATAGAACATACAGTGCAGAAAGAGGCCATTCGGCCCATCGAGTCTGCACCGACCCACCTAAGCCCTTCACTTCCGCCCTATCCCCGTAACCCAATAACCCCTCCTAACCTTTTGGGTCAGTAAGGGCAATTTAGCGTGGCCAATCCACCTAACCTGCACGTCTTTGGACTGTGGGAGGAAACCGGAGCACCCGGAGGAAACCCACGCAGACACGGGGAGAACGTGCAGACTCCGCACAGACAGTGACCCAGCGGGGAATCGAACCTGGGACCCTGGCGCTGTGAAACCGCAGTGCTAGCCACTTGTACTACTGTGCCACCCAGATAGGGAGGGATGAGGGTCCTGGTGGGATTGGAAAACAGGGGTGAGAATTTTAAAATCATGGGGCTGGATTCTCCGATTTTACGGCTATGTCTGGAGGATGTGTCTGGTCTTACGGCCAAAACGTCTGCGCCGCCCCCGCACCGAATCACCGCCCGCGGGGGGGGGGGGGGGGGGGGGGGTGTGGTAGCAACCGCGCCACGCCTGGCTTTACCTGCCGATATGGATGCAGAATGTTCAGGTCCGTGGCCGCGCATGCGGACGCCAGCGGCCGCGCCGTACAACACGGTGCCGGCCATGCGCGGGCACGGCCTGCCAAACATTGCTCCCCCTGTAACTCCCCTCGCCACCCTTGGACCACCCCCCACCAGTCCCCCCCAGCCCCCGCTGAAGCCCCCCCTGCCAGCGGAACGGCTCTCCTCCCCGACTGTGGCGCCGCTGGACACGTTTTTGGTTCCTTACAGAAACCAGCATCTGGTATGTGTCACGGTCACTACTTGCTGCAGCAACCAGCGGACAGAAACTGAGGCAAATTGCAGCGAATTTACTCAGAGCAAACAAAACTCATCAGTGGCGCTGACTCCAAATATCTCTGTGCACATGAGCTAACCACCTGCATGAAACAAAGTACGGTCCTATTATTTGTGAATAGTGTTCCCTGGATGGATCAGTCATTATTGATTTCGTGCAGTTCAATTCGCATCGATCTTTCCCCACATTGAATTTTCCATTGACTGTGCTTCAGTCTTGCAGCCAGACGTCTGCCTGTACAAGTGATGTGACACACTGCGTACAGCTATCAAAGACAAATTTTATTTTTCCAATAATTGCCTCTGCTTATTCTGCAGGAGATTACTAATCTATTTCAGCTATCGTGCTTGTCTGCTCAGCTCACACCATTGTGAGGGTACTGTGCTTCATTGACGGGGCCGCAATGCTGGTTTTATACGAAATGCCCACTCTTGCAATCTGCAACACATGGACGTACAGAGCCGCGTGACTCAAAGCACAGAAAGAGACCAGTCAGCCTCCAGAATTTGTGTTGTGTTAGGATACCGGGCCAGTCTCCAGCTTTTGTTAGGATACCAGAAGAGATCCCCAAAACAATTTTCCTATTTGCAAAACTGTGAGAAAAAGGATACTTTACCCCAGGAGTGATCACTCTGACCAATAGGTAGCTTTTCTGTCAAAACAAACTTTAACTTAAACACAGAATTAACCACATCAACATCAAAGAAATAGCTTTACAATTATCAGGTAAACAGTTCTTAAATAAAAGGATAAACTTGGACTTACTATCTACACCTGCCACTAATTCCAATTAAGCAGCCCAATACAGTTCAAATGCCACTGATAAATAAAGTTAACAAAACAGCTAACTTGCTTATCTGTGCAGGTACATTTAGAGAGAGATCCTTTCAAGAGCAGATCCAGTACACTTCTGTTCACCCTCTTTCCGAAAACTGCTATTCAACTTAAAATCCTATCACAGACTGTAAAACTACAGACATACCTGGCTCCTCCCATGAGGTATATCATCTGTATCTCAATAAGCTCTATGACCTGCTTATCTAGGACTAAACATCATTCCCTCATAAATTATATACACTCCAGAGAATCTCCAGCAATCAAAACATGATTCCATTCGCCCTTTATCTGTAACCAAGTAAGTAGTTGGAATGAATGATCACCTGACCATAATGACTCCTTAATTACAACTTTTATCCATTATTGTCAACACGTGTTAATGTGCCAGTGCCAGAACTACCTCAGGAAGTAACGGTCTCCGTCCATCTGACTGTGCAACTCCTCGTCCATCTACAGAGCAGCGAATGCACCGGAAATACTTGCTGCTACCAGTTTGCCCGTAGGAAAAGAGGCTGTAAAGTCTTCCAGGGTAGAGCGATCTACTGAAGAACCTGAAAATACAACTTAGGTCAAGAAGAACAAAAACCTCGAAGTGCACAGACAACCAGCAAGAAATAGATGTCCACCTGACCGTCTATCTTCTTGACTGTGTTTTTGCAATGTAATAATATGGACCGGGATTCTCCTTCCCGGGGACTAAGTCCCCACGTCGGTGGGAAAACCAGGGCCAACCACTCCGATGTCAACAGCCCCCGAAAGTGCGGAATTCTTCGTGTCACAGGGGGCTAGGTGGATGCTGGAGGGGTTGGCACCGCGCCAGATGGCGTCGAAGGGACTGCGCGAGTTTGCGCATGCGCCAAAGGGCTGGCGTCATCTCGCGCATGCGCGGAACCGCCAGGGTGTTTTGGCGCATGCGCAGGGGGTCCTCCTCTCCGTGTCGGGCATGGCAGAGCCCTACAGGGGCTGGCGCGGAAGGAAGGTGTGCCCCCACGGCACAGGCCCGCCCGCAGATCGGTGGGCCCCGATCGCGGGCCAGGCCACCGTGGCCCCCCCGCCCCCGGGGTCGGATCCCAACGCACCCTCTGAGGACCGCCCCAGCCGACTTACCTGCCGGGTTCCGCCGGTATGTCAGCTGATTGATTCACGACAACGGGACTGGCAAAATGGACGGCCGCACGGCCCATTGGGGCCCGGAGAATTTCCGGAGGGGGGGCGGCGCTGCCAACGGCTCCCAACCTGCGTGGCGTGAACCTCACCCGAAAAACGGCGTCGGAGAATATGGCAGCCGGCGTCGGGGTGACGGGGTGGGGCGGGATTTGTGCCCCCCCAGGGATTCTCCGACCCGGCGGGGGGTTGGAGAATCCCGCTGATGATGTCTGCACTTGTCTATATATGTAAACAACTATGTTAAAATACTAGTTAGCAGTTATGTTGGACCTCAGAAGTAAAGGGGGCTGTTTAGCACAGGGCTAAATCACTGGCTTTGAAAGCAGACCAAGGCAGGTTAGCAGCACGGTTCAATTCCCGTATTAGCTTCCCTGAACAGGTGCCGGAATGTGGCGACGAGGGGCTTTTCACAGTAACTTCATTTGAAGCCTACTTGTGACAATAAGTGATTTTCATTTCAAGGGGGAGGATTGCTATGTATGTAGATTATTGTAGTTTGTGTGTAGTGTCTCTTTAAGTACCGTGATATGTGTGACATCATCGGCTACTTTGTCGCTTTTGCCCTTAGTCTGTACAGTGAAGATCTATTTGATAAACCTCTATGAAAGTTGCTTGCAACCCATGTACATCAGCAACCTATCTCTTTTGTACTGTTCGTCGAACGTTCCAACAGCCTCCTCCATTGAACTGGAAGTGGGCAGGTTGGTGATATTTGATGCCCCTCCTAATCCAAACCCTACCCCTTTATGTGGGTTGCGATTCAACCTTCAGTGGCTGAGTAAAGCAATTGTAATAATCTCTCTGTGTAACTTTTAACATGTTAAGTCTATTATCAGTAATAGTCTACTTGATTAAGTCAATGGGATGGATCCATTTATCTAACAAGGACTGTTAAATAATCGTGGATGTCCTCTGCTGTTACAACAGGGTAACATTCAATACTCGGGAACTATGGTATTCATCAGCAAAGTGCCCAGCACAGTAAAGAATGAGTATTTATTAGGCACACAGTTAGTCTAAATGTCAGTGATAAAGTTAATAAATCCCCCTCTACATCTTTTATCAGTGATAGCATTGTATTTTCAACAGCCGGATAGATATTTGAGATAATTGGATGTGAAAACTCATACATTTAATTCCCCTCACAATAATTGCCTTCTATCTATTTCTTGCTCATGTATCAACCCATTATGTGTTTCTTAACTGCAGCTCTCCCAATGCTAACATTGCTATGAGGCGCTCCACTAGTGAACCGGACAACATAAGTTAAACGAGAGGGTAGGAGTGCAGGTTAATGATGAGGACTTTCAACTGAAAGGGCACCCTACCGAGGCCCACTCCCCCGTCTTATCCCTGAAAGGGCACCCCACCTAACCTAGAAATCCACGGACACTAAGATGGCCAATCCACCAATCTTTGGGCTGTGGGAGGAAACCGGAGCACCCGGAGGAAACCCACGCAGACACGTGGAGAACGTGCAAACGGCACAGACGACCCGAGGCTGGAATCGAACCTGGGTCCCTGGTGCTGTGAGGCAGCAGTGCTAACCCCTGTGCCATAGGTGCTAGTTTAGCACAGGGCTAAATCGCTGGTTTTGAAAGCAGACCAAGGCAGGCCAGCAGCACGGTTCAATTCCTGTACCAGCCTCCCCGAACAGGCGCCGGAATGTGGCGACTAGGGGCTTTTCACAGTAACTTCATTTGAAGCCTATTGTGACAATAAGCGATTATCATTATCATTTCGTGGCGCCCCTGGTCAGTGGCCAATTTCTCCAGCTCCCGCACTGTTGACTTCTGGGTCTCCAGACTTCGCTCCGTTGTTTCTAGCGCATCTTTGAAGGGGGCCAACGTGATTTCTATGGCTGATTTCATGGCCGGCATGAGGTCCTCCTTGATGGAGACCCTGTGCTTTTGGAGCTCTCGTGAAAGAAGCTCCATTCACTGCTCCGTCGGTGGGTGGGTCGGTGTTCGCGTTGGCGATCCCATTCGGTCCGCCCTGCTCCGCTCCGCTTCGCTGCGTGTGCCCGATGACTGGACCTTCCTCTCCTGATCTTTGCTCTCAGTATATTTCTGGCTCCGTGGCGGGTTTGAAGGATTTCCTCCAGCGATTGTTAGTTCAGGGTGAGGCGTGTTCCTTTTGGCCGATTTATGTGTTAAAAGGGCCTAAATTGAAGATACCAAGGGAGAGCCACCTTTCGTGCATCTGTTTAGCACATTGCCACTAGCGGAGGTCGCAATGGGACTGAAATGATTAAGGTTAAAATGTTCCAACCAAATCTTTCTTCACACATTCCACTTGCCCCTCATTCAACAATTTCTTCTGATTTACAAGCTGCCAATGGTGTAATCATACACCACTTGCTTTCTGTCTCTCCCCTTACCATAACTCTACCCTGTGGTTTCTCCTTTGGGTTACCAGACACGGGATGGGGGGGGGGGGGCTGCAGCCGGGGTAGAGGGATGGAGAGCGCGAGTGCCAGGGAGAACAAAGGTTGTATTTAAGTTCTGCTGTAGAGAAGTCAGGTGAGGACACCATGGGGTGGCAGACACTAAAGAGTGATGGACATGTACACAGAAAGGCCTCCAAGCATTGGCAGGTTTGCCAGAGAACCTGTTGTCACTGTCAGAAGGCATGGAGGAGACCAGCTTCAAGTTGGCCCAAGACTTTGTGTGAAGCTCGGAGCCCATCCTTCCCAGCGTGGGGGTGGGGCCCAACTCTGTGAGAAGGCCTGCCGAGCAACAACATTGCACCATCTGATGGCCAATGTCTCCACTTGCATTTGAGTGCAAACAGAAACCACTCAATGACTGAGGCAGCATTTTAGGGCAGCACGGTAGCATTGTGGATAGCACAATTGCTTCACAGCTCCAGGGTCCCAGGTTCGATTCCCGGCTGGGTCACTGTCTGTGCGGAGTCTGCACGTCCTCCCCGTGTGTGCGTGCGTTTCCTCCGGGTGCTCCGGTTTCCTCCCACAGTCCAAAGATGTGCAGGTTAGGTGGATTAGCCATGTTAAATTTCCCTTAGTGTCCAAAATTGCCCTCAGTGTTGGGTGGACGGGTTATGGGGATAGGGTGGAGGTGTGGACTTGGGTAGGGAGCTCTTTCCAAGAGCTGGTTCAGACTCGATGGGCCGAATGGCCTTCTTCTGCACTGTAAATTCTATGATTCTATGATTCTATGAGTGATGCACTGGAATCTCAGCTTGTTGCCGTGCAGGCTTAGACCACTGGCATCGGGAATGCAGATACCAACGTTCGATCGTTTTCGCAGGACCTCACAGCTATCCAGCAATCTGCAACCAGATTACCGAGGCATCATCCCAAAGACTGGCAGTGGTTCAGCGGACTACAAACCTGCTCCCTCCCCTCTCGGGATTCATGCTCGCACCACTGCCCCACCATTTATTAAACATGTGAGATTAGATTATTAATTATACGATACTCCTTTACTCACCCCTTAGCTTAACAATACATGCAGATTTTAACATTAGCACAGATTACGAAGTATATCTTAAGATGCAACAATGTCAGGAGCACAACATCCCTTTAAATACACAATATGGTTGTGGTCAACTACACTCTACAGTCTGAACCTCAAGCTAATGTCTGTCGATTTCACCTCAGAATCCATCCAGTTGAATGTCATGCGAGAGTTTCCAAACTCCACACAAAAAAGCACGCTTTAAAAACTTTGTTCACAATAGTGCTTTCTATTGAGTTCTGAAATCCAGACCAAGTTTTTCAAATTACCCCTTTAAACAAAGCTTCCACTGCACTTTTAACAGCAAATTCAACCCAAGATTTTTCACCAACCCCCTTTCGGATTTATTTGTCTTGACTGTTGTACAAACTATTTTCAATGCTTTTACCCTCGATTCCCAGACTGTATTAAAATTGCATCAAATGTTTCATTTACCTTTGAAGTCTGCTTTCCCACTTTAAATCTAGTAACTGCAATTTAACTCAGAACACTTGATTTACTCTTCTTTGAATTCTTCTGACCAATACCTTAAAGGGTCTCTATTGACTTAACTTCAGTCACCGTAGACATTCTTTTTGTTCCAATTATCTGGTTATCTGGATTGTATCTTGTTCCTTAGGAAGTTTGCATCTTTGCAACTCCCTTGTCCTGCCCAGCTTCTCCTGACAGAGTCGAGAGATGTTCGCTCCTCAATGTCCTATATCCAACTGCAATATAGCTAGCTAAAACAAAAACTTTAAATATTTTTTTTAACCTTAATAGGGCTTCCAGTTGCTAAGCAATGGCCGCATACTCTGCTGGACTAACTATTCTTCACACTGTAGCGCTCTCTGAGCATAATAGAAACACAGTTGGAACATAATCAACCATCACACATACAAACACCTTTGTCCACCATGAATCTAACTATAGGTTTTATCCTTCCAGGCACATTAAATTAAACACTCTTAAAACTATGCTTTATTTCTAATATTTACCAATACAAATATAAATCCATTTAAACTACCTTTGTAGAGAAGAATCCCTTTTCACGCCACAATCGTGGGTTGGCGACTGTTTGACGCAGGCTTCGTATGGGCCACTCCTTCCGAAGCGGCGTCATCGCGGCACGCCGGTGAGACGGCCTTAGCGCTTCACCTGAAGGTTCACCAGACTGTTTCCGGGGATGGCCGGACTGAAGAGAGACTGGGCAAACTGGGCCTGTATTCTCTCGAGTTTCGAAGAATCAGAGGTGATCTAATTGAAACCTTCAAAATACTTAAAGGAAGAGACAGAATAGGTCGAGGTAAGGTGTTTCCCCTGGTTGGGGAGTCTAAAACCAAGGGGCACAATTTCAAAATAAGGGGGATGCAACTGATGAGGAGACATTTCTTTGCACAGAGGGCCTGATTTTCTGCCCCCCCCCCCCCCCCCCCCCCTCCCCTCCCGCACATCTTTTGGCAGTGAAGGCAGCTCACCATGTCTGCCGATGGTATCTTCTGGTCCCGCCAATTCCTAGGATGTTTTGCGTGGCTCGCCCATCCCGCTGGTGGGGAACCGGCCGTGGGGGTTCATCTTCAGCAAAAAACTGTAATGTTCTGCCAGCGGAAGGGCTGGGAAACCCCACACAGAAAGTTGTGACTCTGAAATTCTTTACCCTAGAGGGCTGTGGAAGCTCAGTCATTGAGTATGTTCAAGGTAGAGATCGGCAGAATTCTGATTAAAAATAACATAAAGGGTTATGGGGATAGTGTGGATAAAAGGCATAGAAATGTCTGGACAGCTATTGAATGGTGGAGCAGGCTTGACAGGCTGATTGGCCTACTCCTGTTCCTATGTTCCCATGTTCCTTCAAGCTAAGCAGCTGCAACAGGTAAAGTGCAAGCACCAGGAAAACTTCTTGTCCGAAGACGGTTCCTCCAATGAAGACATCAGACTAGCAATGGTAAAGAATGCATTCTCCAAACAAAAAGCTTAAGAACGTGTGGCGATCTTGAGACAAAATGATCGAGACTGTGATTTGGAGTTCCTTGTCGTGCGAGGCTTAAACATGGACCTTGAGAAAGGCATCCAAAGATGAGAAAGTTGTCAGTTGTGGTTCTGGAGAAGGATGGAGCGGGTCAGTCTGAGAGAACACAAGCAATGAAGAAGTTCTCAGGATGGTGGAGGAGGAAAGGTCGAGAGTGAATATCATCACGAAAAGCTTTGATTGACCATATTCTATGTCATGATGGCCAGCACAGTAGCACAAGTGGTTAGCACTGTGGCTTCACAGCGCCAGGGTCCCAGGTTGGATTTCCCGCTGGGTCACTGCCTGTGCAGAGTCTGCACGTTCTCCCCCGTGTCTGCGTGGGTTTCCTCCGGGTGCTCCGGTTTCCTCCCACAGTCCAAAGATGTGCAGGTTAGGTGGATTGGCCATTATAAATTGCCCTGAGTGATCAAAAAGGTTAGGAGGGGTTATTGGGTTACGGGGATAGGGTGAAAGTGAGGGCTTAAGTGGGTCGGTGCAGACTCGATGGGCCGAATGGCCTCCTTCTGCACTGTATGTTCTATGCTCTATGAGAAATTGCTGAAAGAGGTGATTGAAGGAAAAATAGAGAGGCGTAGACCAAGAGGGAGAAAAAGAATAACGATGTTAGATAACTCGAAATTGAAAATGAGAGGCTCCTAAAAGCCACTGGAGAAGAAATTGCAAAAGGAGAAGTATGGAGCGATGAGGAGAGGACAGATTATTACCACACAGAGGCACTGGAGAATAGGCAGAAGAGATTTCCAAGGATTATTGGAGAATTGAAGGGTGATAACTAGCAGGGGAGATTGAGCAAACTGGGGCTCTTTTCTGTAGAAAAGAAAAGAAGGCACGATAGAAAGAAGTCTTTATAATTTTGACAGACTTAGATGGACCTTTTTTAGCTGCTATGAAGTCCAAAACTAGGGGCCATCAAGATAAAATTGTCGCTAATAAATCCAAGGGAGAATTCAGGCTTAACCTCTTTATCGAGAATCATGAGAGCGTGGAACCCGTTGCCATAATATGTATTGAGGCGAATAGCACATATGCATTTAAAGAGAAGCTAAATAAATATAAGAGGGAAAAGTGGAAGGCTGTACTGACAGAGTCGGATGCAAGGAGGTGGAATGGGGCTCATGTGCAGTGTAGACATTGGTGGCATGTTTCTGTGATGGAAAGTCTATGAAGGCCTATGTAAAATGGATGCTCCATCTGAGCAGGAAATAATGGTCGCTGTCGTTCAAATGAATGGATGTAAAGTGCTTTGAGACGGTTTTAAGAGACATAACAAAAAGTTTGATGGATGTGCGCTGGCCTTTCAGTCTCTCGCACTTCAACATTTGGGATCTATGCCATACCATACCTACATGCCAGCCAAGCTGAATCGTAATAACTGAAGCAGACGCTACCTTAACAAAGTCACCCAGCCATATTGCTGAGGTCAAAACAATTAATTTTATTTGGCCCACGGTCAGTTGAACAGTCACTATATTGTGCGGGAGGAGCAGAGCTCTGTTTATATCATCAACCTGAAATGCACATACTTTATTACAAAGTGAAACTGGAACCTCCTCTCTTTGCTGAAGAATGGCTTTTTCAAGCTGCAATCCAGCAGTAAATATTGGGGACAGTTACGGACGGGATTCTCCGGCCATTCACTGGCATTGGGATTCTTTGGTCCTGCCCACAGCGTACCACCCCCCCCCCCCCCCCCCCGCCCCTCTGCCCCTCATGGGTTTCCCGGCGGCGTGAGGTGGTTTCACTTGGAATTCCCATTGATAAACGGTGGGAGTACAGTGTTGTGTTATGTACTCTGGGATAACACAGGCTGCAACTCGATGCAGCTTTGACCAAAAGATACTCCAGACTTTGAAGTAAGTTCAATGTGATTTATTGAACTGTTAGCACAGTTCTCTATGAGTTTGACTCTCCTGCTAACCTTGCTATAGTAACTCAGTCTAACTAACCAGTCTGCTCTAAGCCACGTGGTGGGTGTGATGCTTCTGATCTGCCCCTGTCCTACTCTCTAAGTGTCGCCTGTGGAAAGAGACAGGGCATTAGTGCCCTGTCCTTATATATGGGTTGTGTAATGCCCCCTTGTGGTAGTGTCACCTCTGGATGTCTTGACTGCCCATTGGTCGTGTCCTATTCTATGTGGTCATTAGCTGTATGTCTGTGTGTCATGACGTCTCTGGCGCTCCCTCTAGTGTTTACTTCATCTTAGTGTATTTACATTAACCCCTTGTGTATTTACAGTGATGCATATCACCACATACAGAATCCCACCACCAGTGAACGGCCCGGCCAAACCTTCCACCTTTTGCAGCAGTGGTAGCGGGGCGGACTCGCAGTGGAGAATCCCGCCCGACTTGTTAGACTTGACCACCGGCAATATTCAGCGAGAGAGGGCAGTTCTCCGCGAAGCTGAAATGGAAAATACTGCAGGGCCCAGCAGTGGTGCCCTCAGAATGGTTGTCCCCACGAGGCACCGTTTCTGCCTTCTGGCTCCAAGAGTGGCAACACTGCAATCAGGACCCACGCCTTGGTTCATTGGCCACCCCCCAAAAAGCCCTCGTCTGTGCTTCGCTCAAGTCCAGACCCAACTATTCCAGTGTATTCTTCACCAGCCTCTCATTCTGTTGCAAAATCTTCAGGATTTAGCCTGGAGGATCCAGGAATTGAGGATTAATCTCCAGGGCACTGCTGAGTGCAACCCCGGAAAGAAATAATCAGGACATAAAATATAACCTGTTCTTTGTCATTTTTGTAGACCGAATGACTGCAAGATGACTTGGTTGATGCGCCAACTTAAAGGGTCATGTGACGGCAGCGTAGGAGTTCTCTCCGGAACGCGGGTAGAGTGGAAATACGCACAAGCTTCCCAGTGCTGAATAAACTATTGTTGTTCTAAGTCCTTGGTCATCAGTTTTGGAACCCGTCATTTCTGCATGGCGTCAGGAGTTGGCAGTATGGCACAAGGACTTCGCCGCATTGACCTGCTCGTGTTCGATGAAAACATTGTGGGGAACTGGGTCAAGTTTGAAAAGGGGTGGTGCATTTTCAGAGAAACCCAAAATGCTGCAAGCTTACACCTTACTAAACCTAGCCGGCCGCAAGGCCGTTGAGAAGTTTGAATTGTTTGTCTTTAAAATGCAGAAGGAGAAAGAGGACCCCAAAATACTCTTCACAGTTTGAGAACATTTGCCTGCCAGTGAAGAACATAATACTCGACATTTTCTCTCACGTTCCCTCTAAATCTCCTGCCCCTTACCTTAAATCTATGCCCCCTGGTCATTGATTCCGCCACCAAGGGGAAAGGTTTCTGCCTGTCTACTCTATCTTTGCCCCTCATAATTTTATACACCTCAATCATGCCCCACCCCCAGCACCAGCCCCAGCCTCCTCTGCTCCAAGGAAAACAACCCCAGTCAACCTCAAGGTGAGAGGGGGAAAGTTTAAGGGAGATGTGCGTGGAAAGTTTTTTTACGCAGAGGGTGGTGGGTGCCTGGAACGCTTTGCCAGCGGAGGTGGTAGAGGCGGGCACGATAGCATCATTTAAGATGCATCCAGACAGATCTATGAACGGGCGGGGAACAGAGGGAAGTATATCCTTGGAAAATAGGCGACAGGTTTAGATAAAGGATCTGGATCGGCGCAGGCTGGGAGGGCCGAAGGGCCTGTTCCTGTGCTGTAATTTTCTTTGTTCTTTTCTTTGTTCTTTGTTCATACCCTGACCTGCTACCTGGAAACCACCTCCAAAAACCTGCTGGGCTTCACCTGCAGTGTGGGGCCTGCGCGCCATGGATGATGTCCCGGAGACCGCCCCTACCTGGCCCCACGTGCTCAGTTAATTGGCACTACTTAGCTCCCTGCTGCTGCCGGGTAGATAGCCACTTCCAATTGGCCACAGTTTGGAAGAAGTTGGGTGATCCAACTTCAAAACTCCACCCAACCCTCACTGCATTCCCCTCCCCTCCCCACCCCACACACCAAACACCATCAAAGCCACCTCCAAAGCCAGGCCCCTCCCTATCTCCTCAACCGCTACAACTCTCGGAGACTTCCGTGTTCCCCCAACTCAGGCCTCCTGCACATCCTTGACTTTCTTTGCTCCAGAATTCCCTGCCTAACTCCTCCCCCTCTCACTCCTCCTTAAAACCTACCCCTTTGACCAGGTTTTGGTCACCTGAGCTGTAATGTCTCCCTTGATTTGTTACTTTTTTAAATCTGAGAGAGACATGAGATCTTACTGTGGAGGTGGCTTTGATGGCGTTTGATGTGTGTGTGGGGTCGGGGTGGGGGTGGGGGATCGCAGTGCAGGTTGTGGGGGGTGGGGGGGGATTTGAAATTGGAGCACTGATTCAGTCACCCAATTTTGTCCTGCCTCCGGCCAAATGGAAGTGGCTACCTATCCGGCAGCAGCAGGTAGCCAATTAATGTCAATTAACTGGCCACTTGGGGCCAGGTTGGGGACGTCACTGGGGCCTTGCCCATGGTGGACTGGCCCCACATTGCAGGTGAAGGCCAGCCCATTCCTGGAGGTGGCCTTAAGGTAGCAGGTCAGGGGGTGGGGTGGGGGGGGGGGGGAGCGGGGACACCAGTGAAGCCTCACTTATTTATCCCTATCACCCTTCCCCACCACTGGGGCTGTTTCAGCTGCCTCAGTAAGGCTGCGGGCAGGACAACTCACTAGGCTCCTGCATTGGCTCAGTCAGGTGCATTCCGGCCTTTCGCCTTTGACCGAATGGTGCTCCCAGAGACGCTGTCCAAATTGGCCATCACTGGTTTGATCGCGGAGGAGGGCAGCCAGGCATGACCAGTGGGATCATGGTCCTGACCTCTGGAAACTGGTGATGGTGATGAGATTCCATCCGTAGACGCTGAGCTCAAAGCACACAGAGAATGGGAGAGACTCAACGAATGCCTGAGAAAAGAGCGAGAGAGATCAATTGAGAGGGATGGAAGGTTCTGTCAGCTGTTGTTCAGTTGATGGTCTTCTCCTCTCTGATGCACAAGGTTCTGAGTTCAGGTCCCACTCTAGGGTTTGAGCAGAAAAATGCACGCCGACACTCAGGCGCGGTACTGCGGGAGTCTTCCACCGTCAGGGTGAGGCGTTAAATCAAAGTTCCTTTTGCCTGTTGGGTGGAAGGAACTTTATTGAAGAAGACCAAGGGGGAGTGGGTTCTCCCTCATGCCCTGACCAATATTTATTCACTAATGTGCGCAAAGAGTAACTGCGGGAAACACGGCTGACGCACTGGAGAATCCCGCCGAGAATATCTGGTCTTTATCATATTATTGTTTATGGGAGCTTTCTGTGCACAAAAAAGGCGGTTGTGTTTCCCACATTAAAACAGTGACTACACTCCAGAAGTACTTCACCGGCTGCACAGTGCGTTGGGGGGTGGGGGGGGGGGGTGTCGGTGGTGGTGCAAAGCGCTACACGAATGCAAATCTTTTTTCTCAGATAAAAGAGAGAGGGGAATCAAGCGAGGGAGATTGAAAGTTTGCGAGAGCTTGCAGGCGGACAGAAAGTTTGAGTGAGGGAGGGAGAGGATTCATAAATAAATAGTTCAAGTCAAAACAATCGGACAGGGTGTCACCTCCGCAAAACATGAGAAATGAGTTGCAGAGCCGACGTGATCGCGGGCCGCATAATATCGCCGAGAGCCCTCATCAAAGCTTGCTTCAGCACATCCCCAGGCCACCCGCTGTTTTTGCTCCAGGATCCTGCCCCGAATCCCAAGCAAAGCTTCTGCCAGTCAGCCACGTGCGTGCTGTGGCAGAAAGAATAACTGGGGGGTGGGGGGGGGGGGCGCCTGTACCACCCTGCAGATTGCAGGTGTGTTTTGTGATGCAATTGCACACGGGCTCATTTGCAAACGTGGAAAAACTGGGTTTAAATTAAAATAACCCAGAGGGATTGCCATCTAAAACTGCTGACTGGGGGGGAAAAAAATCTGAAATTTGCGGACTAATTTGCCTTGAAATAGGAACAAAATAGTTGTGTGTGTAAATGTACCTTAGCATAAGGCTCCGTGAGGTGCGGAAAATAGGAAGCTAAGCAGAAAGACAGGCATTGTGATAGGAGCAATCTAAATTGCTGCCTCAGATTCTGTTCTCCCAGTTGCACCGCCATAAAAGAAAGAATGATTCACATTTTGATGCTGCTTTTAAAGACCTCTGGACCTTTACGGCCAATCATTAACAGGCTAATAGGCAACAACACTCTCATCTCTGAGTCAGAAGGTTATAGGATCAAGATAGAGACCAATTAATTTGTGGATACTTAGGAAGTCGGGGGGGGGGAGGGTGTAGGGCAGGAACTTGGAGTTGAGGTAATAGACCAACCGTGTTCTAAATGGATAGCACAGCAGGCTTGAAATGCAGAATGGCCTACACCGAGTTCCGATGTTACAGAGGCTCCAACACACAATCATGGCTGACACGTCAACGCAGTGCCGCGGGTGTGCTGCGCTGCCAGAGGTGCCCTCTTTCAGATGAGGCGTTGACTAGAGTGGGACAGAGAGGGAGAGACACAGGGATGGACAGGATGACTGGGAGAAGGCAGGGGTAGGACAGAGAAAGACTTATTTCTTGCACTTTTACTCTGCAAGCTGCTGGGTAATGGTACCAGTTGGTGTTGTCATGTGAGTGTTCCTTTAAGAAACATTTTTGTCTTAGTACATGGCTTCAGTGATGTCATTTGTGTGGGTGGAACTGAGTTGTGGCTGTGAGTTGTTTGGTTCCACATTTGGTTTCTGTGGACTCAGACAGAGAACAGATGTTTTTTGGCCTGCCTCTGTCTTCATTTTAAAAGCTGTTTCCAGACTGCTTGGTAACTTAAAAGAGATAATTGCTTTCTGGAAGGAACTCAAACCTGCTGTTTGAGAAGGGGAACAAGAGTATCACTAACAACAGTCTCATACCAGTAAGAATGTGCTGGGCCACAGCTATGAAAAGGGGTTTCTGGTTTTACTTGGATTTTGTTATTGAATTGGAACAGTTAAGGGGGAATTCATTAAAGGTTATACATAGATTACTGTAGCCGTGTGGGGTATTTATGTTCGGAATTGATAAAAATTCTTGCTGTGTGTGTTTATACAAATGTTAACTAAGTTCTTAGAATAAAGCTTGTTTTTTTTTAATTAACAGCGCCTAAAGTGCTCATCATAACCAAATTCAACATAAAGGTTGTAGGTCAGGTGGACTCCATAATACACTTTGTAGTTTTTAAACCCTGGCCCATAACAGTGCAAAGGCATAGAACATACAGTGCAGAAGGAGGCCATTCGGCCCATCGGTTCTGCACCGACCCACTTAAGCCCTCACTTCCAACCTGTCCCCATAACCCAATAACCCCTCCTAACCTTTTTTGGACACTAAGGGCAATTTATCATGGCAAATCCACCTAACCTGCTCGTTTTTGGACTATGACAGGAAACTGGAGCATCCGGAGGAAACTCACACACACACGGGGAGAACGTGCAGACTCCGCACAGGCAATGACCCAGCGGGGAATCGAACCTAGGACCCTGGCACTGAGAAGCCACAGTGCTATCCACTTGTGCAACTGTGCTGCCCCTAGACGAGTAATAATAATAATAATATTTCTTAGTGTCACAAGTAGGCTAACATTAACACTGCAATGAAGTAAATGTTCCAGGCATGGAGGGTTTCAGTTATGTGGGTAAATTGGAGAGACTGGAGACTTGATAAAGAGAAGGTTGAGGGAGGATTTATTAAAGCTGTTCACAATCACAAACCAACTGGGCAATGACGATAGACAGAAACTCTTCCCTTGGTGGAATGGTCAAGAACCAGGATACACCGGATTGAAGTGAATGACCAGAGGCGTCATGGAAGAAAATGACCTCAGCAAGCGGTTAGGATTTGGAACGCACAGCCTGAGAGTGTGGTGGAGAGATTCACATCAGATGAGAGAACAAAAGGACAAACATGGATGTCCTCCCAAGAGGCTGGCCTGTCAGATATAGACACCATGATAATCTCACATCGGCTGAGATGGACGGGCATGTCGTCAAGGTGCCTGATTGAAGGCTGCCCAAACAGGGGCTCTACTCAGAGCCATGCCGGAGGCCCAGTCGCACAGGGGCCCAAGGAAACATCTCAAAGACAATCTCAAAGCCTTCATGAGAATCTGCTCCCTGAACATCAACACCTGGGGAAGCAGCTGCCTAACCGTGATCAAAATGCCGATTGGCCATCAAGATTGGTGTCAAGACTTTCTGGTCAGCGACTGAGGGTGAACGGCGAGGGGGGGGGGAGAGGGTAAAGAGGGCTGCTGCTCAGCTCAACAACCCACCACCATCTCTACCAGCCGACAACCGATGTCCACACCCTGGCAGAGTTTGGAAGCCTAACAAACGGCTCATACGTCATCCAGAAACCTACAGCCAACTCTGACATCTCACTTCAAGCCAGATATCCGCATTGAAGAATTATTCCCGACAGGAGGAATTGTTGACAGATGTACATGGTAAGGGGTAGGAGTTGCTACGAAAAAAGCAACACAAGCATGGTGCTTCATCATAGATCATAGAATTTACAGTGCAGAAGGAAGCCATTCGGCCCATCGAGTCTGCACCGGCTCTTGGAAAGAGCACCCTACCCAAGGTTCACACCTCCACCCTATCCCCATAACCCAGTAACCCCACCCAACACTAAGGGCAATTTTGGACACTAAGGGCAATTTATCATGGCCAAGCCACCTAACCTGCACATCTTTGGACTGTGGGAGGAAACCGGAGCACCCGGAGGAAACCCACACACACACGGGGAGGATGTGCAGACTCTGCCAGCTCCACCATTTAAGAAGGTCACAGCCAATTTGTTTGTGTTTCGAATTCCACATTTTCCATCTACCCCGCCCCCCCCATAACCTTTGATTTCCTTGCCTAACACTAATCTATCTACCTCCTGTAATGATATACATGTACACATCAATGTATATAGATGTCTTATCAGTGAACACAGTTAGCAGTACGACCTCCGTCCAGCAGGTGGTGATAGAAATCCATCAAATGAGTTGGTAGTAAGTTGTACAAGAAGATAGTCGCACTTAGAGTAGCTCCAGGACAATTCACTGAATTCATTTAGTAGTCATCGTCTGTATTATAGTTTGTTAGTTATCTTTCCATGTATTTGGTAAGAAATCACCTTTCTCATTAAACAACTATATTCTCTGTCTACATCACTACAACAGTTATATCACAGAACACAACACCTCCGACTTGAAAATATTCAGTGTCCAGTCTCCATTGCCATCAAAGGAAGAGAGTTCCAGAGTCGCAGAGTTCTAAGAACAAAGACAAAGGACAAAGAACAATACAGCACAGGAACAGGCCCTTCGGCCCTCCAAGTCTGTACCGGTCATGATATCAACCTTTGCCAAAACCCTCAGCACGTCCTTGTGCCGTTTCCCTCTATACCCATCCTATCCATGTGTTTGTCAAGGTGCCTTCTGAATGCCGTTAATGTATCCGCTTCCCCAATCTCCCCTGGCAACACGTTCCAGGCACTCACCATCCTCTGCGTAAAAAACCTGCCTCGCACATCCCCTCTAAACTTTGCCCCACAGACCTTAAACCGAGGCCCCCTGGTGACTGATCCCTCCACCCTAGGAAAGAGTACCCGCCCATCCACTCTATCCATGCCCCTCATAATCTTGTAGACCTCTATCAGGTCTACAGGAGAAAAACATTCTCCTCACCTCTGTGCTAAAAGGGCGACCCTTAATTTGTAAACAGTGCCCCTCAGTTTGGGATATATACATGGTGACACACCCTGTTTACTAGTTGGTACCAATCTTCATTACGTTTCCAGCACTCTATAAACGTTTGAATATCGATTTTATTGTGACTGATAAGCTCCTGGGAAGTGCCTCCGTACATTTCAACTGTCAAAGAATCTAAGTTGTCGACTTTGTTAACACTGCCCAACCTGGCGTGTCACTGCAGCGAAACCCACGTGGGATGAAAAAGGGTTCAGCTGCCTTAAAAGCAGGGAACACATGTATTGAAATGTCAGTGCTTGATGGTGCGTGGTGAGGGACAGTGACCTTCTGTGTACTGCCGCAGTGAGGCCCTGCGGGGCCTCAGGGGTCGGACCAGGCCCTTAATAAGACGTGTCTCAGAAGTTCCCGTGACGAAACCCGCACACTGTAAATATCCAGCAGCCAAGGATAACGAGCATCTTCCAGCCAAACTGCTTTTGCGCTAATTGGACGCCAGCAAGTCCCTGGGCTGCCAGGAGAAGGAGCAGAAATCTGTTTGGTTTTTAAATTAGAAGTGTCAATTAAGAAGCCGGAGTGTGTGTGTGTGTGTGGGTGTCTGTTCAGGTTAGCGCTGAGCGTAGTGTAGATTGAGCCTTTTGGCTGAGATCTGGTATGTCTCTCTTGTGGGGACCATGAATTGGATTCAATTTGAATTGGTATGTGGAGCAGGCGAGGAGCTGGATTAGGGGTTCGCCCCTGACCCACACTCTGAGCCCTGGCTTGGTAACTCAGAAAAAAGAGCTGGAGCCTCTCGATATTGCCACACCGAGACACACGACCGCATTGTTGCACCGAGGAAATGTGCTCCACTGTAAGTCTCTACCTCTCCCTCCCTCTCGCCATCTCCTCCCCCCCTCCCCACCCACCCCCAGCTCCCTGCCTAAGCTCCCTGCCTGTTCCTTTCATAATTCCCCTTAGCCCTCGTTCAGCACAATGATAAAGAAAGGGAATAATTTGGTCTATAAATCTTCAACCGCACTCGGCGTGCATGCCCCATTTTGAACAATGCAACCGTGAGCAGCGTCTGCTGAAATAAATAGAAGGTATGGAGAGAATGTAAAGACTAATGGGACGTTGCTGGATCCATTGTTACGAATATGGAACAGGCTAGGTTTCTGATCCACTAATTAATCTTCACAGAAACCATCTGCAACATTTAAAAAAAAAGAGTAGAGCTTCCATGGGGAGAAATCTCATTTAAAAACACAGCAAATAACCTGGCTTTGGCCAAAAGCAAGTGCTGACGGCATTTAAATAAGGCAGAGACAGACCGTAAAAGATTTGCAGAAAGGGTTTTAGATCAGTTATTCAAAGAGGCAGACAAATGGGAGATGGAATTTTTAACAGCCGTACAGGTAAAGTGCTGTGCTGGGATTGAAAAGTAATTTGTCCATCACCAGTGCACACACTGGACGGAATAAGTTAGCACAGGGGGAGCTTGAGTCAAAGAACGTTACAGCACGGAGCGCCGTTCGGTCCCTCACACTCGTGCCAGCTGCCTCCGCAAGATCCCATTCCTCACCCTTTTCCTCGTTACTCTCTCGTTTCTCCCAACCCCTCACCACCACCACTATTTAAAATATCCACCCACTTCCTATCTAAAAGCTGTCGTGGGTTCTGTTCCTATCCCTGTTTCTGGCAACACTTGAAAATGAAATGAAATGCGCTTATTGTCACAAGTAGGCTTCAATGAAGTTACTGTGAAAAGCCCCTAGTTGTCACATTCCGGCGCCTGTTCGGGGAGGCTGGTACGGGAATTGAACCGTGCTGCTGGCCTGCTTGGTCTGCTTTAAAAGCCAGCGATTTAGCCCAGTGTGCTAAACCAGCCCTTTTCATATCCTATTTTCATAAACCACTTTTCATATCCTATTTCTAAAAACATTCCCCCTCTGACGATGTATTTATGCCCTCTATCTCCCTGACTCCGACCAATGGGAATAATGTTTCGCTGTGGCTGGAATTTTCCAGGCTGTTTGCGGGGGGGGAGGTGCAGATTGGGAACCCCAAAATATCTGGGGAAGGTGTTGGGGGGGGGGGGGGGGGGAGGGGGGGCACGTGGGTGGTATCCAGAATATTCCCGCTGCCGTGCCATTTTGCCAGTGAAGGTGGCTAATTGCCCACCCACCACGTTCACAACTGAGCTGCTCAAGTAACCAATTAGGAGCCACTTTTAATCATCATGGGCATTTTGCCCAACATCGAGTGAGCCTGCCGCCATGTGGGGCAAACCGGACCGATGAAAAATACCAGGCTTCTGGAGGTGGGGTTCCTTCTTTATAATAATAATCTTTATTATTGTCACAAGCAGGCTGACATCAACACTGCAACGAAGTTACTGCGAAAATCCCCCAGTCGCCACACTCCGGCGCCTGTTCAGGTACAGAGAGGGGGAATTCAGAATGTCCAATTCACCTAACACGCACGTCTTTCAGGACTTGTGGGAGGAAACCGGAGCACCCGGAGGAAACCCTATGGACACCGCATTGTCCGCAATGGCATTCCCTTGGTAAAAAATAGCTTCCCCCATGTTGTTCTTCCTGCTGTTTCCACAGGAACCCACTTCTCTGCCTTAATCAATTACTGATGACACCCTGGGCTGGCACTGCCTTCTTCCAGGATCACTTATCGCCCATCCCTAATTGCCCTTGAGGGGGCATTTGAGAGTCAATCACATTGCTGTGGATCTGGAGTCACATGTAGGTCAGACCAGGTAAGGACGGCAGATTTCCTTCCCTAAAGGACATTAGTGAACCAGATAGGTTTTTACGACAACTGACAATGGTCATCGCTAGACTTTTAATTCCAGATTTTTATTGAATTCAAATTTCAGCAGCTGCAGTTGCGCGATTTGAACCTTGGTACCCAGAGCATTACTCTGGGTCTCTGGTTTGCAAAAGGCCGTAGGTAAGAAGGTTGCTGATCTGTGCCATTGCCTGTCCACACGAGCTGAGGCCCCAACATCGGGACTTAGCCCCTCTGAGAGAATCCTGGCCGCTATTTCAGGTGGAACACCTTTTGTCAGAATTGGGAAAAGTTAGAAACAGGATATGGTTTTTAGCGGAGTGAGGAGGAGAACAAACTGGAAGGTCTGAGATCGTTTGGAACAAAAGAGAGATTAAATGATAGGAGAGTTGGTGTGCAGCAGGCCAATGGGGGTGGTAATGGGATAAAAGAAACAACAGATGTGTCTCGAGGCGACGTGAATGGAAGAATCATGGGCTGCATTCTCCGTTTCAGCGGCTAAGTATGACGCCGAGCCCTCACCGATTCCGGGGGGCTAGCAGCCGCATCACGTAAAGCCCCCGGCTTTACCTGCCGATACAGGCACAGAATGGCCGGGTCCATGGCCGTGAATGTGCACGGCGTTGGCCTGCGGTGGCAGCACGGTTCAATTCCCGTACCAGCCTCCCCGAACAGGTGCCGGAATGTGGCGACTAGGGGCTTTTCACAGTAACTTCATTTGAAGCCTACTTGTGACAATAAGCGACTTTCATTTCATTTTCTTTCATGCCGTTTAGGCAGAGTGGGACATGAGTTTGTTGGTTAAGTGCAAATCAAAAATGGGTCACAATCCAGAAGAGGTAATTCCTTTATATCTCTTCGCACAAAGTGTTGAAGAAAAATACGCTTTGCTGGGACAGCGATCATGAGATCCTCTGTGTGCAAATCGAATAAATACTTCATGCCAGACCATGGGGAGACAGCAGATTAGTTTTGAATTGCTTTGGCAAGGGGCCAGTACACTCACAATGGGTTGAATGGTCTCTATCTGCATTGTAAAGAACAATAGTTCAATGCCACTTTGGGAGTAACTGACTGCATGATACGACTTTCCCTTTTAGACAATTTAAATAGATCTGAAGAATTAACCAACACCTTCTTCAAAGCTGAAATCGTGGTGGAAGAGCTCTCAAAAATTATCATCCATAAAAATACTTCAAACACTCCATAATGAGGGGGGGTTTACATCTATTGTGCCTAAATAGTAGTGGAGGATACTTAATTCAAGCAGTTTCTTAATCACAAGAGGGAATTGAAAGAATATATTCTTAACTAGAAGCGTAGAAAGCTCTTGCACTAATCGACAGCTCGTTCACGAAGGACACTCCAATCTACATCAGATTCTTCACTTTCAGAACCAACCTCCTCACTTTCAGATAGCAGTTTACAGAAGGGTCTTCCAGGTTCCGGAGCGCAACCTCTCTCGCAAAATCAATTTGATCATCTTATATCTCTGGTTTCTTCAAATCACCAGCAACTCCCTCAGCGGTCTCCAGAGTTTTGGATTTCGAACAGGTTGGGTAGGATAATTGGCAATGAGTTCAACTCCACGCTTGGCAAAAATTCTCTCCCGACAACTTTGCAGTTTCCAGATGGATGGAAGCTGGAAATTCAGGGCGAATGATGTGGAGATGACCCATGGCGCTATCAAAAGTCAGAAATCATTCCGAAGCCACCTGCGGATCTGGTGGCTACCTGGGTCCTACCAGCAGAACGTGGATGGTTTTAATTTCCCTCATTGAGGAAGTGGCGGCGAGACCGTTCAGGGCAAGATTGACAATATTGACACTGCGACTGAGGGCACCGTTCATGAAAGGAAGTAATGGTTATTTGAAGCATTTGTCACAGAGGAGGCCATTCAACACATTGCCCAGGGTTCTCCAACCCCGCGCCGGGTCGGAGAATCCCTGGGGTGGCACTAGAATTGCGGCAGGCCACCCGGACGCCGGCTTACCGATTCTCCAGTGCCAATTTTTGGGCCCCCGCGGGATCGCCGCCGCCCCGGCCTCCCGGCGATTTTCCGGGCCCCGACAGGACGAGTGTCCGCCGAGTTCGGCCGAGTCCCGCCGGCGTGTGTTACTCATGTCCCACACGACGGGACGTGGAAGGTAAGTCTGCGGGGGCTGTCCTGGAGAGGGGGGGGGGGGGGGGCGGATCCGACACCCGGGGGGGCCTCCATGGGTGGCCTGGCCCGCGAATGGGGCCTACCGATCGGCGGGCGGGCTGGTTCCGTAGGAGCCTCTGTTCCTCCGCACCGGGCCCCTGTAGGGCTCTGCCATATTGCCCGGGGGCCGGCGCGGAGACGGGAACCCCCGCGCATGCGCGGAATCACGCTGGCCGTGCCGCGCATGTGCAAACTCGCGCCGGCCGTAGCGCACATGCACGAACTCGGGGACCACTCCGGCGCCGACCTAGCCCCTTAGGAAGGGGAGCGTACCGGACAATTGAGGACCGTTGACGCCAGAGTGGTTCACGCCGCTTTTCACGCCGGCGTCAGAACTTGGCCGCGGGATTGGAGAATCCCGGCCATTGTGTCTATGCCAAGAATTTTGGAGCTGCAATCCATCTAGCCCAGGACTGGATTTTGCTCAAATGGAGTGTTGGGGCTTATGGGGGGAAACCGGAGCACCCGCAGGAAAACCACGCAGACACTGGGAGAACGTGCAGACTCTACACTGACAGTGACCCAGGCCAGGAATCAAACCCGTGCAGCAACAGTGCTAACCACTGTGCTACCCTGCCGCCCCATTATTGGACCCCCGCAGTCCGTGCGGTGAGGGTGTTCTTCCGCAGCGACTTGACACAACCGAGTACCGTTCACATCACTTGAAAGGGCAGTTGTGAGAAACCACATTGGGCTGGGGGGGGTCAGGTGGAGCTACGGGCTGGGTAAGGATGTCAGATCTCCTTCCGAAAAGGGCTGGAGCAAAACAATTGCCGTTTGAAAGACAATTCAAAATATTAACGGTCATTTTTACCGACATCGAATTTCTCAAAGCAGAATTCTTCCTTTGCCCCGATGGAATTTGAACTCACGTTTTCTGGAAGGTTCGTAACATAACCACTGCATTGCCATAAGTAGGTCAGAGCACGAATTTAATGATCTGTTATAAATAAATTGAGAGATAGTTGCAACTCACTATCCACACAGGCTTGAGATAAGGATCCTGGCTGCTGTAATTTATTTTAGTTGTCTTGCTCACTTCTCCTCGCTTAATTGCCATTTCGTATTCCCCTGGTGGGGGCATTGTGTGATCACTTATTCAGGGCACCAGGATGGAGATGACATCCTTATTCAGACTAACGTGCTGGGAGAAAGAATGTCAGCCACGCTCTTAGTTAAAACCACCCCCCGGGGACTCAATTGTAACCTGCACTATGAAACATGCTGTGTGAGTTCACGATACTCGCTGTTTAAGCGTGCAAATCGACCCGCAGGTTTGGGGGGGGGGGGGGGGGGGGGGTGGATAGAAAGGACGAGTTACATTGATGTAGAGCCTTTCATAACCAGAGGGGATCGCAAAGCACCGTGCAGCCTTGGAAATACTTTTAAAATATAGTCGCTATGGATAATGCGGTAGTGACTTTGCGTACTGCAAACTCACGCAGTCAGCAATGGGATAATGATCAGATAATCTGTTTTTTTGATGTTGATTGAGACACAAATACTGGTCAGGGCGCCAGCGATAACACTCCTGCTCTTCTTTGAGGTAGTGTCATTGAATCTTTTGTGTCCACCTGTTTAATAATAATAATCTTTCTTAGTGTCACAAGTAGGCTTACATTAACACTGCAGTGAAGTTACTGGGAAAAGCCCCTCGTCGCCACATTCCGGCGCCTGTTCGGGTACACAGAGGGAGAATTCTGAATGTCCAATTCACCTAACAGCACGTCTTTCCGGACTTGTGGGAGGAAACCGGAGCACCCGGAGGAAACCCACAGCGGGAGAATGTGCAGACTCCGCACAGACAGTGACCCAAGCAGGAATCAAACCCGGGACCCTGGCGCTGTGAAGCAACAGTGCTAACCACTGTGCCAACGTGGATCCTCTCGCAGTGCAGAGCTTCCCCCAGTGTTGCATTGCAATGTCAGCCTTGATTTTCTTTGTGCTCAAGTTCTGGAGTGGGAATGTTGGGCGGGATTCTCTGTCCCCCCGTGCCGGAAGTGCGCCCGGCGAGGGGGCGGAGAAGTTCACGGCGAAAATCCGGTACGACGGCGCTTCGGCGATTCTCCGCAGACCCGCCAGTCCCGCACGCGTGGTCAATGTGGCGCTGGTCAGGGGCCATTGGAACAGGCCCCCGCGGTGATGCTTCGCGGTCGACTGGCCAAACTCCCGCCGGCGTGGTTTACATGTGGTACCACCCGGCGGGAGCTGGGACCCGCGGTCCCGGTGGCGGTCTTGGTGGGGGGGGGGGGCGGGGGGATCTGACTCTGGGGAGCCCCAGCAGTGGCTAGGCCCGTGATCGGAGGCCACCGATCAGCAGGCCATCGCGATCTGGGAGGGACCTACCTTCCTCCGTACGGACCCGCTGTGTGGGTCCGCCATGTCGGCGGCGCCCGCGCCGAAGTAGGCCACCGTGCGCATGCGTGGCCGCGCGGTCTGGCTAGCAAGGCCCCGCCGGCAGCCAGAGCTGCGGGTCACATGCCGGGGCACTGCTAGCCCCCTGGAAAACGGAGAATCACCCCTGACCTTCGAGGAAAAAGTCCGGAGTAATTCTCGGCTGTTTTCCGGCGGGCGTGGGGACTTAGCTCCCATAATAATAATAATAATAGCTTATTGTCACAAGTAGGCTTCAATGAAGTTACTGTGAAAAGCCCCTAGTCGCCACATTCCGGCGCCTGTTCGGGGAGGCTGGTACGGGAATTGAACCCGCGCTGCTGGCCTTGTTCTACATTACAAGCCAGCTGTTTAGCCCACTGTGCTAAACCAGCCCCTTAGACGGGATAATCCCGCCCCTTATTTCTGACACACGGAACAAAATAGAGTTCCACCCTGGGCTTCGATCTCCTGAGCTTGCTCTGCGTCCGGCTTCACAAATCCTGGCCTCAACCTCCCCGTTATTTTCACACACCTGCCGGGTTTGCACATTTATTGACCACGAAACACCCTGCTTAAATTTAGCATCCATAATTAACAGCAGAAGTACGTTTTTAGCAACGCAGTCATTGTGAATGCAAGGCCAGTCAGCCTCTCCTGCTCAGCCAGCTGACACTTTAAACCATTGAGTGTAATACCTGAGTGAGTCAATCCTTTTCAGAGATTTAAAAAGGTCGATCGATTTTGGGGTATTAAGGGAATCAAGTGATACGGGGATAGGGCATTAAGGTTGTCGTTGAGATAAAAGATTAGCCGTGATCTCACTGAATGACAGAGGAGGTAATTATGGAATTGTGCTTTTTCTAAAAAATGAAACTATTTTTAAGTTTGGCTGGATTAAAAAATAAATAAACTGCATCCTTATTAAGCCAAGCGAGAGTTACCAACCAGCCAGAAACTACTTTTTAAAAATTTGTTCATGGGATGTGGGCCTCGGTGGCTAGGCCCAGCATTTATTGCCCATCCCTACTTGCCCTTTAGAACTGTGAATCTTTGGCTCTGTTCCTTCGAAACTCCAACCGAAACCCGCCTCCACACCACCTTTTAAAACCCTTCTCCAAACCAATGTCGCTCGGCCTCGTAATCCCGAGGCCCAGCCCAGGGTAATGCCCGAGGGACACAGCACCTGGTGAAATTTGAATTTAATTTAGAAATCTGGAGTAGTCTCAGTTGTTACCATCATTTGTTGCAAAATGTCGCTGTTCTTTGACTAATTTAGGGCAGGAAATCTGCCACCCTTACGCAGTCTGGCCTACATGTGTCCCGTAGCAACGCAGTTGGCTCTTAACTGCCCGCTGAAATGACCGAGCGAGCTGCTCAGCTCAAGGGCAATTAGGGATGGGCAGCAAGGGCTGGCCCACATCCCAGGAAATAATACATTTTAAAACAAGTTCAATGTCTGTTTTCCTTACACCCGTGCACTTGCCGGGGCGAGACATTTATTGGGTTAAAGACATCAAATAAATTTGTGTTGTTGCTGTTGGTCGTTAAGTTCTCCTGTACGGATGTGAACTATGAAAAGGGGCTCAAAATAATTGAGCACTATTCACAATATTCCTTTCATAGCCCACTACTTCCAGTTTACTTCGGCAGGATTCAGCGAGACACATGCCAGCTCGAGCGTTTGACTATATTGCTCTCCAACCTTTCAATGCAATTGTCTGCCCCTTCTCACATTTTGATTAACGGTACATGATTCTCTCGGCTGGCAAGATCAAGAAACCTTTTCCAGCGCTATTAGATTCCCCGCTGTCCCTTGGCTACCATTTAATTACAAAATGGTTTCATATTTGTAAGCGTCAGAAGAAAATTCTGGCAGGAGGAAAATGCTTGAACTTTGCTTTTCAGTGTTTGCTGACAATGTTGCACACGCTGCTCATGGGGGTCTCCAGCGGAATACTGTGAAGTGATGCGAGTCAGCGGTCAGAATCTATTAGGGACTGGGAGTCAGTCAGTGAATAGGACAACCAGCCAGCAGCCATTTGCCTGCCCTCGTTCCAACCTAATAATCCCGAAGAAAGAGCACATACAGCCCATCATGTCTTTTTCGACCATCAAATACCAATCTATACTTATCCCATTCTAACTAATGTAGCACAGTGGTTAGAACAGTTGTTTCACAGTGCCAGGGCCCCAAGTTCGATTCCCGGCTTGGGTCACTGTGCGGAGTCTGCACTTTCTCCCAGTGTCTACTTGGGTTTCCTCCGGGCGCTCCGGTTTCCTCCCACAGGTCCCGAAAGACATGCCTGTTAGGTGAATTGGACATTCTAGATTCTCCCTCTGTGTACCCGAACAGGCGCCGGAATGTGGTGACTAGGGGATTTTCACAGTCACTTCATTGCAGTGTTAATGCAAGCCTACCTGTGACAATAACGATTATTATTATTACTAAAAATTTCAGGTACAGGGCCAAGGTGTGAGATCATAATCTGGAAAAGTTTGGGCCCTCATACTGGTACAGGAACATCCGTGGCAACAAGGTTCAACTGTGAAACTATTTGGAAAAAACAGAATAAGTTTATTATGTTTCATGCAAATTATGACAATAAATGCAGTCAGCGATTCACAGTTTCACGCGGGCTGTACTACCCGCACTAAGTCTGGGACGAGGAGTGGACTCTTGCTTCATTGGTCATCAGGTTTCTTTCTCTTTCTCTCTCCTTCCTCTTGTCTTCTGTTCCCTGGTCCTTCTCTGCCACCGAGGGCTCAATCGGAAGGGTCTCTGATGTTCGACGTTTCAAAAAACCAGTCACAGAAACAAGCGCCCTTCATTAACAATATCCAAAAGTTTCTGTGAACTCGCCCCTCTTTTCGTAAAACAGTCTGACAGTTGATAGCTCCTGTCGACCCATTTAATTTTTGTTATTTCCCCTCTGTCCAACATCTGCTTCAAACTTGCGATGTCTATCCGTAACCTCTTTTCATCAACACTTTTTTAGAGTGCACATTTTCCCACAGGGATTTATTGTCAATGTGACAGTCAATAGGTATATTACCCAAATCCCCTAATCCAAGAATTTCTGTCAATATCATACTTATATAAAAGGCCATATCTACCGCCTCTACAAGGCTTAACGTCTCAGCAGCCAAAGTGCTTTTTACCACTCTCTTTATTTTCTTTGTTTCCCACACAAGAGGGCAACATTTACCATTGTTCCACAAAAGGAAAATTATAAAACCTCCTGCGCTTGAAACCCCATCACATAAATGTGCGTAGGACGCATCACTATAAACTATGAGTTTCAAGTGCCTAAGGTCACCTAAAACCGGGAACTTCAAAACACACTCCTGCATTTTTAATTTGGCCAATGCTTTATTTGCTCTTATTATGTCTTCCACTTTGGGATCATTCATTTTTGTACTCAACTCTAAGACATCAAAACTCACGCCCGGTCTAGTCTGTCTACCTAACCAGTTCAGTTGCCCAATTAAACTTCGCAGTTGCTCTTTTTCTATCTTTGAAACCATTGCGTCTTTTTGTGAAACTTGGCCACGACTAATTGCTATTGGGCTGATGCTCTCCAAATAAGTGGCGCAATTCTCCCCTACCCGGAAGTCTCCGCACCTTTAGGGGCCGAGCCCTCACCTTGAGGGGCTAGGGCTGCACCGGGGTGGTTTCCGCTCCGCCGGCTGGCGGAAAAGGTCTTTGGCGCCATGTTAGCCGGCGCCAAAAGGTCTTCGCCGGGCGACGCATGCAGGGGAGCGTCAGCGGCTGCTGACATCATCCCCGCGCATGCGCAGGGGAGGGGGTCTCTTCCGCCTCCGCCATAGTGAAGACCATGGCGAAGGCGGAAGAAAAAGAGTGCCCCCATGGCACAGGCCCGCCCGCCGATCGGTGGGCCCCGATCGCGGGCCAGGCCACCGTGGAGGCACCCCCTGGGGCCAGATCGCCCCACGCCCCCCCCAGGACCCCGGAGCCTGCCCGCGCTGCCTTGTCCCGCCGTGCAAAAGGTGGTTTAATCCACGCTGGCGGGAGAGGGTTGACAGCCAGAATCGCTAGTGCCCGCGCCCGTTTCACGCCTTCGCGAAATGCGACGGCGTTCACGACGGTGCGGACACTCTGTCCCGCGATCGGAGAATCGCGCCCCATACTGCAGGTCCAAGATTCACTGCATCGTTTGCAGCCTTTTGTGGAAGACGAAGCTCAATAATACATTTGATCTTAGCCATGCACTAAGGACCTCGGCTGTTCGATAATAACCTTTGTTTTGTGTTATTAATAACTCACCGCCTCAGTTTCTTCCAAGTGAACCATCGCCCCTCCCCACACCATGCGCGACATCGGAGTTTGGATCTTAACAGCTTGTAGATTTTACACGATGACATCAATAAGTGCCATCCAACCATCAGACTCACCATGGACTACTCTCCAAAATCAGTTGCATTCTTGGACACACTCATCTCCATCAAGGACGGTCACCTCAGCACTTCGCTTTACCGCAAACCCAAGGATAACCTCACGATGCTCCACCTCTCCAGCTTCCACCCTAAACACATTAAAGAAGCCATCCCCTATGGACAAGCTCTCCGTATACACAGGATCTGCTCAGACGAGGAGGAGCGTAACAGACATCTACAGACGTTGAAAGATGCCCTCGTACGAACGGGATATGGCGCTCGACTCATCGATCGACAGTTCCAACGCGCCACAGCGAAAAATCGCACCGACATCCTCAGAAGACAAACATGGGACACAACCGACAGAATACCCTTCGTCGTCCAGTACTTTCCCGGAGCGGATAAACTACGTCATCTTCTTCACAGCCTTCAACACGTCATCGATGAAGATGAACATCTTGCCAAGGTCATTTCCACACCCCACTACTTGCCTTCAAACAACCGCGCAATCTCAAACAAACCATTGTTTGCAGCAAACTACCCAGCCTTCAGAACAGTGACCACACCACACAACCCTGCCATGGCAATCTCTGCAAGACGTGCCAGATCATCGACATGGATACCACTATTTCACGTACCACCCACCAGTTACGCGGTACATACTCGTGCAACTCGGCCAATGTTGTCTACCTCATACGCTGCAGGAAAGGATGTCCCGAAGCGTGGTACATTGGCGAGGCCATGCAGACACTGCGACAACGAATGAACGGACATTGCGTGACAATCACCAGGCAGGAATGTTCCCTTCCAGTCGGGGAACACTTCAGCAGTCAAGGGCATTCAGCCTTTGATCTCCGGGTAAGCGTTCTCCAAGGCGGCCTTCAGGACGCGCGACAACGCAGAATCGCCGAGCAGAAACTTATAGCCAAGTTCCGAACACACGAGTGCGGCCTCAACCGGGACCTGGCATTACATTCATCCCCCACCATCTGGCCTGTGAAATCCTACCAACCGTCCTGGCTTGAGACAATTCACACCTCTTTAACCTGGGGTTACCCCATCTCTGGATCTGTAAAGATTTAATCACCTGCTAATGCTCGTATTCCAAGCTTTGTCTGGCATCTTTGAATCTGTCTATATATATGTTTCTGGAACATACCTCTTCATTCACCTGAGGACGGAGCACCGCTCTGAAAGCTGGTGACATCGAAACAAACCTGTTGGACTTTAACCTGGTGTTGTAAGACTTCTTACTGTAGATTTTAAGAGATGGATACTTGGTCTTGGGAAACAAAGAGTTAAGTGTAGGAGGCAGTGTGCACCTGGTCAGACATAGAGGAAGAATTTCGGAGTTTAGGAGGAACAGAGGAGGGAGGTTCTGAGGAAATAGCCATATAAAGAAGAAAGAAGAAAGATTGCAACAAAGAGAGGGATATTGGAGACTGGAGGTGTGGGAATAGTCATCAATCTGATGGCAAACTTTGTCATGTGCCTCATAAGAAACAAGACTAATTAGGAGGAGGCCGATTTAGAACAAACAACAAAGAAAAATTACAGCACAAGAACAGGCCCTTCGGCCCTCCAGGCCTGCACCAATCCAGATCCTCAATCTAAAACTGTCGCCTATTTTCTAAGGATCTGTATCCCTCTGCTCCCTGCCCATTCATGGATCTGTCTAGATACATCTTAAATGACGCTATCGTGCCCGCCTCTACCACCTTCGTCGGCAATGCGTTCCAGGCACCCACCACCCTCTGCGTAAAGAACTTTCCACGCATATCTCCCTTAAACATTTCCCCTCTCACCTTGAACTCGTGACCCGTAGTAATAGAGTCCCCCACTCTGGGAAAAAGCTTCTTGCTATCCACCCTGTCTATACCTCTCATGATTTTGTAGACCTCAATGAGGTCCCCCCTCAACCTCCGTCTTTCTAATGAAAATAATCCTAATCTACTCAACCTCTCTTCATAGCGAGCGCCCTCCATACCAGGCAACATCCTGGTGAACCTCCTCTGCACCTTCTCCAAAGCATCCACATCCTTTTGGTAATGTGGCGACCAGAACTGCACGCAGTATTCCAAATGTGGCCGAACCAAAGTCTTATACAACTGTAACATGACCTGCCAACTCTTGTACCCAATACCCCGTCCGATGAAGGAAAGCATGCCGTATGCCTTCTTGACCACTCTATCGACCTGCGCAGCCACCTTCAGGGTACAATGGACCTGAGCACCCAGATCTCTTTGTACATCAATTTTCCCCAGGGCTTTTTCATTTACCGTATAGTTCGCTCTTGAATTGGATCTTCCAAAATGCATCACCTCGCATTTGCTCGGATTGAACTCCATCTGCCATTTCTCTGCCCAACTCTCCAATCTATCTATATTCTGCTGTATTCTCTGACAGTCCCCTTCACTATCTGCTCCTCCACCAATCTTAGTGTCATCTGCAAACTAGCTAATCAGACCACCTATACCTTCCTCCAGATCATTTATGTATATCACAAACAACAGTGGTCCCAGCACGGATCCCTGTGGAACACCACTGGTCACAGTTCTCCATTTTGAGAAACTCCCTTCCACTACTGCTCTCTGTCTCCTGTTGCCCTGCCAATTCTTTATCCATCTAGCTAGTACACCCTGGACCCCATGAGACTTCACTTTCTCCATCAGCCTACCATGGGGAACCTTATCAAATGCCTTACTGAAGTCCATGTATATGACATCTACACCCCTTCCCTCATCAATCAACTTTGTCACTTCCTCAAAGAATTCTATTAAGTTGGTAAGACTTCCCTGCACAAAACCATGTTGCCTATCACTGATAAGCCCATTTTCTTCCAAATGGGAATAGATCCTGTCCCTCAGTATCTTCTCCAGCAGCTTCCTTACCACTGATGTCAGGCTCACCGGTCTATAATTACCTGGATTATGCCTGCTACCCTTCTTAAACAAGGGGACAACATTAGCAATTCTCCAGTCCTCCGGTACCTCACCCGTGTTCAAGGATGCTGCAAAGATATCTGTTAAGGCCCCAGCTATTTCCTCTCTCACTTCCCTCAGTAACCTAGGATAGATCCCATCCGGACCTGGGGACTTGTCCCCTTAATGCCTTTTAGAATACCCAACTTATGCCTCCTTATGCCGACATGACCTAGAGTAATCAAACATCTATCATAACCTCAACATCCGTCATGTCCCTCTCCTCGGTGAATACCGATGCAAAGTGCTCGTTAAGAATCTCACCCATTTTCTCTGACTCCACGCATAACTTTCCTCCATTGTCTTTGAGTGGGACAACCCTTTCTCTAGTTACCCTCTTGCTCCTTATATATGAATAAAAGGCTTTGGGATTTTCCTTAACCCTGTTTGCTAAAGATATTTCATGACCGCTTTTAGCCCTCTTGATTCCTCGTTTCAGATTGATCCCACATTCCTGATATTCTTCCAAAGCTTTGTCTGTCTTCAGTCGCCTTGACCTTATGTATGCTAGCTTTTTCCTCTTAGCTAGTCTCACAATTTCACCCGTCATCCATGGTTCCCTAATCTTGACATTTCCATCCCTCATTTTCACAGGGACATGTCTGTCCTGCACTCTAATCAACCTCTCTTTAAAAGCCTTCTACATATCAAATGTGGATTTACCTTCAAACAGCTGCTCCCAATCCACATTCCCCAGCTCCTACCGAATTTTGGTATTGTTGGCCTTCCCCCAATTTAGCACTCTTCCTTTAGGACCACTCTCGTCTTTGTCCATGAGTATTCTAAAACTTACGGAATTGTGATCACTATTCCCAAAGTAATCCCCGGCTGAAACTTCAACCACCTGTCCGGGCTCATTCCCCAACGCCAGGTCCAGTATGGCCCCTTCCCGAGTTGAACTATTTACATACTGCTCTAGAAAACCCTCCTGGATGCTCCTTACAAATTCTGCTCCATCTAGACCTCTGACACTAAGTGTATCCCAGTCAATGTTGGGAAAATTAAAATCTCCTATCACCACCACCCTGTTGCTCCTACATCTTTCCATAATCTGTTTACATATTTGTACCTCTATCTCACGCTCGCTGTTGGGAGGTCTGTAGTAGAGCCCCGACATTGTTACCGCACCCTTCCTATTTCTGAGCTCTGCCCATATCGCCTCACTGCTCGAGTCCTCCATCGTGCCCTCTTTCAGCACAGCTGTGATATCCTCTCTGACCAGTAATGCAACTCCTCCACCCCTTTTACCTCCCTCTCTATCCCGCCTGAAGCATCGATATCCTGGGATAATTAGTTGCCAATCATGCCCTTCCCTCAACCAAGTCTCAGTAATAGCAATAACATCATACTCCCAGGTACTAATCCAAGCCCTAAGTTCATCTGCCTTACCTGCTACACTTCTTGCATTAAAACAAATGCACCTCAGATCTCCAGTCCCTTTGCATTCATCATCTGCTCCCTGCCTACTCTTCCCCTTAGTCACGCTGACTTCATGATCTAGTTCCTTACAGGCTTTAGTTACTACCTCCTTACTGTCCACTAACCTCCTCATTTAGTTCCCATCCCCTTGCCACATTAGTTTAAACCCTCCCTCACGGCGTTAGCAAAAGCACCCCCAAGGACATTATTTCCAGTCCGGCCCAAGTGTAGACCGTCCAATTTGTAGTAGTCCCACCTCCCCCAGAACCGGTCCCAATGTCCCAAAAATCTGAACCCCTCCCTCCTGCACCATCTCTCAAGCCACGCATTCATCCTGCCTATTCTTTCATTTCTACTCTGACTACCACGTGGCACTGGCAGCAATCCTGAGATTACTACCTCTGAGGTCCGGCTTTTTAACTTGGCTCCTAACTCCCTAAATTCTGCTTTTAGGACCTCATCCCATTTATCATCTATATCATTGGTGCCTATATGCACCACGACAACTGGCTGTTCACCCTCCCCCTTCAGAATGTTCTGCAGCCAATCTGAGACATCCCTGACCCGTGCACCTGGGAGGCAACATACCATTCGGGAATCTCGTTTTCGACCACAGAACCGCCTATCTACTCCCCTTACGATTGAATCCCCTATAACTATAGCCCTTCCACTATTTATCCCGCCCTTCTGTACAGCAGATCCAGCCACGCTGCCATGAACCTGGCTACTGCTGCCTTCCTCTGGTGAGCCATCTCCCCCAACAATATCCAAAACGGTATACCTGTTTTGGAGGGAGATGACCGCAGGGGACACCTGCACTTTCTCTGCCTTTTGGTCACCCATTCCCTTTCTCCCTCAGCAATCCTAATCTGTGGCGTGACTAATTCGCTAAACGTGCAATCCACAATCTCCTCAGCATCGCAGATGCTCCAAAGTGAGTCCATCCGCAGCTCCAGAGGAACTCCAGAGGATTTAGGAACACAGGGATTGAAATGAAAATCGCTTATTGTCACAAGTAGGCTTCAAACGAAGTTACTGTGAAAAGCCCCTAGTCACCACATTCCGGCGCCTGTTCGGGGAGCCTGGTACGGGAATTGAACCGTGCTGCTGGCTTGCCTTGGTCTGCTTTCAAAGCCAGCGATTTAGCCCTGTGCTAAACAGCCCCTAAATCACTTATTGTCACAAGTAGGCTTCAATTAAGTTACTGTGAAAAGCCCCTAGTCGCTACATTCCGGCGCCTGTTCGGGGAGGCTGGTACGAGAATTGAACCGTGCTGCTGGCCTGCCTTGGTCTGCTTTCAAAGCCAGTGATTTAGCCCTGTGCTAAACCAGCCCTAGTTCGATAAAACATACCAAGATCCATCGAGTTTACCTTCCATCATTCTGGTAGTGGAATAATTCAATAATTGTTGACTAATCATTACAATTGACATCTATCATTGAGTCTATAACAGACCCAGATATAAGGTGAGGAAAATCTTTTGGGTGCAGAGCTTTGGGAGCGGTGAGCAGGATTTTGAGCTTTGGGTTTGGACCCTGACATCATGGGACAATGATGGGGGTCACGACTTCACACTGTCACAATATCCTGCAGGGATTTTCCCCGAATTGGCCAATAAGTGGCCAGGGGGTGGGCTCACCGCCCAATTAAGGATGGTGGGTGGGCCCTTGAAGCCAGGGGGAGCCAATAGGAGACTCTCCAGCATGGGAGGGGCAGCTTCCAACCTTTGCAGAGAGAGGGAGAGAGGGAGAAAAAGAGGGAGAGAGAGAAAGAGAGAGAGGGAGGGAGAGAGGGCGGGAGGGAGAGAGGGCGAGAGGGTGGGAGGGAGAGAGGGCGAGAGGGTGGGAGGGAGGGCGAGAGGGCTAGAGGGCTAGAGGGAGAGACTGCCCACATTTTAAGGCACTGAAACTTCTAAAAGTTTCAAATTAATAATTGGCCTGAGCAGCAGGCTCACCATTGGAGTGAGGGGGAGGGGGAGGAGCGGTGGTGATGTGATCGGGGGAGGCCACCACAGGATGGCCTGTGTGTGCGGCTGTGGGCAGACAAACAGTGAAAGCCGCAAAGGGCAGCACGGTAGCACAGTGGTTAGCACAGTCGCTTCACAGCTCCAGGGTCCCAGGTTCGATTCCCGGCTTGGGTCACTGTCTGTGCGAAGTCTGCACGTTCTCCCCGTGTGTGCGTGGCTTTCCTCCGGTTGCTCCGGTTTCCTCCCACAGTCCATGATAAATTGCCCCTTAGTGTCCAGAAGGTGAGGTGGGGTTACTGGATTACGGGGGTAGAGTGGAGGCGTTGGCTTAAGTAGGGTGCTCTTTCAAAGAGCCGGTGCAGACTTGCTGGGCCGAATGGCCTCCTTCTGCACTGTGAATTTGATGATTCTATGACACCCTTCCTGGAGAACGGAACCCTGATCGACCAGCAGGAAGCTTATTCAGGCTGATGGTCTGGTTCCCGACACCTCGTGGGGATCAGATGCCACTTCTAACAATAGCTCCAAATTATGCCCCCTTAATCGGCTACTCGCCATTTGGGGATGGATGGGAAAATGGCCAGGGGTGTGGGGGGTGGGCATTACGAGGCGGGATTGTGCCAGCACCCGCCCATAATGTCCAAATTAACCTGTTCCTTCCAACGAGCCACACTGGCCGAGTAGAGCCAAATGTATTTCTAACTAAAACAATTGTAAGAGTCCTTCCTGTTTATTTCCTTTGCTCCCATTTCTTCTATTATTTTGATCCATGGACCCATAATGGGGATGTGCCTTTCGGCAGAAGACTTCGAGTTTGAAACAGCCTGCTCAACAGGACACTGTGTTCCCAGGTTTTTTATTTTGACTCTTCGGCACGGAGTGGATCCTAGCAACCAGCTTTGGAGGGAGTTGGTTCGATTGGCTAACTGGTGGGTTGGCCAGGGACAGTGTTCTGCCTGACGATGGTAAGTGATTGGCTCCTGCATGGTGCTTTCTGAGAAAAGCATCACACTTTTCGGGGCAGAAGTGCTTCGACCTTGGAAGTGAAATGAATTCATTCTCTCTCTCTCTCTATCTCAAAAAGGGGTAAAACAGAGACAATGGGCAAGATTGCCCATTTGGGAGACTATGTTCTCCCGGCGGGGCCGAATTGTATTGATCAAACCTTGGGGCAATTAAATATTCCTCGCCAATTTATGCATGACGAGGAATACGAGGGATTCCCGAGGGAATCTCGCAATCAGGCCGCCATTTTGTGCGTGCGGCTCGATAGCGAAGGCCCGCTGCTGACCACACCTCCTCCCGAACCGCAGCTCATGCCCCCCCCACCCCCTGATTTTCGGGCTGCCTTCCCTTCCTCCAAGTGTGGGGGTGACCTGACCCCACCCCCCAGAACCCCATAAATAGGGTGACTACACCAGAGACTCCTTAACTAGAGGGACCCCCCTCCAGTGACCGCCTAAATAGGGAGACCCCTGCAGGGACCCCCTAACTAGAGGGATTCTCACTGCGACCTCCTAACTAGAGGGATCCCCAGCAAGGACCCCCTAACTAGAGGGACCTCCCCCACAAGCCGCCCCCCTCCCCAGAAATTAGGCCAGTGTCTGGAAGCTAGAGAGCAGTCCAGGCAGGGGCAATGGAAGAAATTACAGTTGCAACACTTACCCAGAAGTGCAGAAATCACAATGTTGACAAATGCCAAAGAGAGCTCAGTGCTGTCAATTGCCAGCTCAACACTTCAAACTCACTCAAGCTCGAAGTGGGGCGATTGGAATGCACTTAACTCTCTTTGATGTGGTTGATGTTTCTCAACATTGTGGTTTCTGCACTTAGAGTTACTCATCCATGAAGAAGGTGGATGAAGCAAGGCCCACAGCTGGTTTGTGGAAGCTGCCAATCACAGCCACTGCCAAAACTGAATGAATGGCTTGCAGCTGATGGATGCGAGGGGTTTAACCACAGGTCATAGCTGTTCCCTTTCCAGGAATGGGCCATTAGCTTCCAGACGGGGATATCTTTTCTGGGGGTTTGTGGGGCGGAAGGTGGGGGGGGGGGGGGGGGGGGAAGGCATTCCTCTAGTTAGGGGATCTTTTAGTGAGGAGGTATCTGTGGGGATCATTAGGAACCGTTTGCATCCATCAGAATCCGCCCGATGGCGCGCGGTCACAGACCCCGATCCTGCCTTCAGCGTTGGGCAAGGAGCATAGCGGTCGGTTCGGCACATGGCACATACCACGATTTGGTCCGGATGTCCGACTCCATGCCTGATCGTGATCCGCAATCCCGGAGCCGAAGTGGGGGAGGGGTGGAATCCAGGGCAATTTAAAGTAAAGAGTAAAATTAGAAAAGTGGTGCAGGAGCAGAGGGAGCTGTGTGTATATGTGCACAGATCATTGAAGGAGGCAGCACAGGTGGAGAGAGCAGTCAATAAACCATAGTGTTTTGGGCTTTATTAACAGAGGCAGGGAGTACAAGAGAAAGGTTATACTGAATTTATACAAAACACTTGTTAGACCTCGGCTGGATTATTGTGTACAGTTCTGGGCGCCACACAACAGGAAGGATGTGAACACATTAAGGGCTGGTTTAGCACAGAGGGCTAAACAGCTGGCTTGTAATGCAGAACAATGCCAACAGTGCGGGTTCAATTCCCGTACCAGCCTCCCCGAACAGGCGCCGGAACGTGGTGATGCACTATCAATTATGACGAGGCGAGAGTAGAGAGTAATCGAGGCTTTATTAAGCAGAGATGTGTGGCCTCCTGCAGCTGCTACCAGAAATGGGAGCAGCTCGGTGTGCACACACCATTATACTCTGCCTACTGGGTGGAACCAGCAGGCAGGGATCTACCCCCATACCTGTAGTACAGGAGCCTTACCGTATTACCTCTAATACAACTATTATACAAACAGTGGTGTCTATCACATTCACCCCCTGTTAAAAAAGAGTCAAGCGGGGGTGGTGGAAAACTATTTACAGGTTTGTGAGGATTTAAAGGTTACAGTCTGGTGAAAATTTACAAATTTAGCTGGTCGGGTGCGTTGATCCTCCGCTGCGAGGGCCTCGGTCCCGGTGGTGATGCAGGCGCTGACTTGGTCACCTGTGACTCCGGAAGCATGTTGTCCTCATCTTCATCCCCGGGTGGAGGTGGGAGGAAGGATCATCCTGGGGCGGGGGCTGTAGTGAGGTGCGCTGGGGGGAGGGTGGGTGGCGCCGGGGCAATCGGAGGGGGGGGAGGAGTGTCGGGTGGTGTTGGGCCGTGGGTGGGGATCCAGCTGGTGCCAGGTCCCTGAGGGAGACTGTGTCCTGGCGGCCGTCGGGGTATGCCACGTAGGCGTACTGCGGGTTCGCATGCAGCAGCTGTACCCTTTCGACCAACGGGTCCGCCTTGTGGAGCCGCACGTGCTTGATGAGGAGGACGGGTCCAGGAGCTGCCAGCCACGTTGGGAGCGAAACCCCGGAGGTGGACTTCCTAGGGAAGGCAAGGAGATGTTCATGGGGGGTTTCATTAGTCGCAGTGCAGCGTAGCGATCGGATGGAGTGGAGCGCGTCGGGGAGGACCTCCTGCCAGCGGGAGACCGGGAGATTTTTAGACCGTAGGGCCAGCAGGACGGCCTTCCAGACCGTCCCATTCTCCCGCTCCACCTGCCCGTTTCCCCGGGGGTTGTAACTGGTCGTCCTGCTCGAGGCGATGCCCTTGCTGAGCAGGAATAGACGCAGCTCATCACTCATAAAGGAGGATCCCCAGTCGCCGTGGACGTAAGCGGGGAAATCGAACAGGGCGAAGATAGCGTTGAGTACTTTAATGACCGTGGCAGACGTCATATCAGGGCATGGGATGGCGAAGGGGAATCTGGAGTATTCATCGACCACGTTCAGGAAGTACGTGTTTCAGTCGGTGGAGGGGAGGGGCCCTTTGAAGTCCATGCTGAGGCGTTCAAAGGGGTGGGAGGCCTTCACCAGGTGCGCTTGGTCTGGCCGGTAGAAGTGCGGTTTGCACTCCACGCAGACCTGGCAGTCTCTGGTGACAGCCCTAACCTCCTCAATGGAGTAGGGCAGGTTGTGGGCCTTTATGAAGTGAAAGAACCGGGTGACCCCTGGGTGACAGAGACCATCGTGCAGGGCCCGGAGTCGGTCCACTTGTGCGCTGGCACATGTACCTCGGGATAGGGCATCGGGGGGCTCGTTGAGCTTACCGGGGCGATACAAAATCTCGTAATTGTAGGTGGAGAGCTCGATCCTCCACCTTAAGATTTTGTCATTTTTGATCTTGCCCCGCTGTGTATTATTAAACATGAAGGCAACCGACCGTTGGTCAGTGAGGAGAGTGAATCTCCTGCTGGCCAGGTAATGCCTCCAATGCCGCACAGCTTCAGCGATAGCTTGGGCCTCCTTTTCGACAGAGGAGTGCCAAATATCGGAAGCATGGAGGGTGAGGGAAAAGAATGCCACGGGTCTGCCTGCCTGGTTGAGGGTGGCGACCAGAGCGACGTCCGATGCATCGCTCTCTACCTGAAAGGGGAGGGTCTCGTCGACCGTGTGCATTGCGGCCTTGGCGATGTCAGTCTTGATATGGTTGAAGGCCTGGCGGGCCTCGGCCGTCAGGGGGAAAACTGTGGAGTGGATGAGTGGGCGGGCCTTGTCCACATACTTAGGGACCCACTGGGCATAATAGGAGTAAAGCCCCAGGCATAGTTTCAGGGCCTTGGGGCAGTGGGGGAGTGGGAGTTCCATGAGGGGGCGCATGTGGTCGGGGTCGGGCCCTAGAACTCCATTTTCCACAACATAGCCAAGGATGGCTAAGCGGTTGGTGCGGAACACGCACTTCTCCTTATTGTACGTGACGTTCAGGAGTTTGGCGGTGTGGAGAAATTTGAAAAGATTAGCGTCGTGGTCCTGCTGGTCGTGGCCACAGATGGTGACATTATCTAGGTACGGGATGGTGGCCCGCAGCCCGTACCGGTTAACCATTCGGTCCATCTCACGTTGGAAGACCGAGACCCTGTTAGTGACGCCGAAGGGAACTCTAAGGAAGTGGTAAAGGCGGCCGTCTGTTTCGAACGCAGTGTATGGGCGGTCCGCCTTGCGGATGAGGAGCTGGTGGTAGGCAGATTTCAGGTCCACTGTAGAAAAGACCCGGTACTGTGCAATCTGATTGATCATATCAGATATGCGTGGGAGGGGGTACGCGTCGAGCTGCGTGTACCGGTTGATGGTCTGACTGTAGTCAATGTGTTTCTCCCCAGTCTTTACTACTACCACTTGGGCTCTCCAGGGGCTGTTGCTGGCCTCAATGATGCCTTCCCGCAGCAGCCGCTGGACCTCAGACCTGATGAAGGTCCTGTCCTGGGCGCTGTACCGTCTGCTCCTGGTGGCGACGGTTTGCAATCCGTGGTGAGGTTTGCAAACAGGGAAGGTGGGTCGACCTTAAGGGTCGTGAGGCCGCATACGGTGAGGGGTGGTAGGGGTCTGACGAATTTTAGAGTTAGCCTTTGGAGGTTGCACTGGAAGTCCAGGCTGAATAACAGGGCAGCGCAGAGGTTGGGAAGGACGTCGAGTCGGAAGTTGCTGAACTCTACGCCCTGGACGGTGAGGGTGGCGATGCAGTACCCCCGGATTTCCACGGAATGGGATCCGAAGGCCAGGGAGATTCTCTGGGTAACGGGATGTACCGCGAGGGAGCAGCACCTTACCGTAGCGGGGTGGATGAAGCTTTCCGTGCTCCCGGAGTCAAGAAGGCAGGATGTCTTGTGCCCATCGACTTTCACCGTCCTCGTCGCGGTTGTGCGGTTGTGAGGCCGGGACTGGTCGAGCGTGATGGAGGCGAACTGCGGCTGGTGCTGGTAGGCCCCGGGCTGGTCGGCGGCGGTGACAGGCGATGAGCGCCCAGACTAAGTTCCCGATGAACCGGGGTCCTGAGGTGCCATCCAAAATGGTGCCGAAGGTGACGGCGCCCATGGGGCGCACATGGCGGGCGGCGTTAAAGATGGAGGCGCCCACGGGCCACACGTGGTCTGCGGGGACGAAAATGGCGCCGTACGGGTCGCACATGCGGGGTGCAGGAATGCTGGGCCTAGAAACTGCAGCGATCGACCGGGCCTGGCACACAGCAGCAAAATGTCCTTTCTTTCCGCAGGCCTTGCAGTTTACACTCCGCGCTGGGCAGCGCTGCCGGGGGTGTTTGATCTGCCCCCCCGGGGTTGGCTGGCTGCCGGGTGGCGCAGGCTTGGAGTGGGCTGGGGGCGGAAGCTGGTGGGGCCCATGATGTCCATGAGGGTGCCGTGCGGTCGGGAGCATACGACTGTACGTTGCGGGAGGCAACAGTCAGTGAGTTTGCGAGCTGCCTGGTTGCCGCAAGGTCGAGCGTACCCCCTTCTAATCGGCGCTGGCGAATGTACGCTGGCCCCATGCTTCCCCTGACTAAAACTTCAGTATGTTCGACTGCCGAAACTGCCTGGCAATACATTTCCTCGCCAGGATGTGCAGGGCACGCCAGAAATTGTCTAAAGACTCACTAGGGAGTTGCTTTCTCGTGGACAGGAGGTGCCTGGCGTTTGTTGATTGGGCGGATATAATTTCCTTTCAGGAGCTCCATTACTTCCGTGTAAGTAGGCACATCCCGGATAAGGGGTAAAATACCGTGAGTAAAGGACCTGGAGCTTCTGCACGTCCGAGGGTTGGTCCTTCGTGGATCGGGGGTAGCTCTCGAAACAAGCGAGCTAGTGGTCAAAGGCGGACGTGGCGTTGTCTGCTTGAGGGTGCAGCTGCAGGCGATCAGGCTTGATGCGTAGTTCCATCGCTGTAAAATCTCTGCTTAATAAATTGATGCACTATCAATTACGACAAGGCGAGAGTAGAGAGCAATCGAGGCTTTATTACACAGAGAAGCGTAGCCTCCTGCAGCTGCTACCAGAAATGGGAGCAGCTCGGTGTGCACACACATTTATACTCCGCCTACTGGGCGGAGCCAGCAGGCAGGCATCTACCCCCGTACCTGTAGTACAGGGGCCTTACCGTATTACCTCTAATACAACTATTATACAAACAGTGGTGAGTACCACACGTGGCAACTAGGGGCTTTTCACAGTAACTCCATTGAAGCCTACTTGTGACAATAAGCGATTATTATTATTATTACATTGGAGAGAGTGCAGAAGAGGTTTACAAGAATGGTTCCAGGGAAGAGAAACTTCAGCAATGAGGATAGATTGGAGAGGCTGGGACTGTTCTCCTCGGAGAGAAGAAGGCTAAGAGGAGAATTGATGTTCAAAATCACGAGGGGGCTGGACAGAGCACACAGGGAGAAACTGCAAAAGGATCGAGAACGAGAAGGCAGAGATTTGAAGTGATTTGTGAAAGAGGCCAATGCGATGTGCTGTTAGCTGTTAGAAGAGGGAGTAGAGTGGGGAGGGAGTAAGGGGTGGGTGAGTGTTTGGGGTCTGGAATGCGGTGCCTGGAAGTGTAGTGGCAGCAGGTTCAATCGAGGCATTTTAGAGGGCGTTAGATGATCATTTGAATAGGAGCAATGTACAAGGGTATGGGGGAAAGGCAGGGGAATGGCAATAAGTCATGAGGCTCGTTTGGCGAGCCAGTCCAGATACACGATGGGCTGAATTGCCTTCCGTGCCGTAACAATTCTGTGATTCTGCCATTCCAACATGTTATTGTCGGAAAGAAACTTAATTCATTTGCATTCGAATCAATACAAGTCAACTTGCTCTCATCTCCCATCATCACAAGACCATCGCCAACTTACAAACCTTTGATTAAAGATCCAAACTTTCGTTCAAGTCATTCCAGGTGCATCACCTTTGCGCAGGTCAGATTTTGTTGAAACTGAATGCTGGTATTCAGTGAAGCAGTTCAGATTAATCAGGGCGTCCCCTACATGGAATTACAGTTTTTCATTGCAATGAGCTGGCTTTTTATTTCCTTCTCTCTGATTCTCAAGTAAATGTCAAACTCAGTTTTAAGCCTGTATGATTTCAATCTGCTCGCTTTTCCTCCTACGTTGCACCTACCAGATAAGGTTGCGCTTCCCGCTGTGCACCCAGGGTTTCGTCTCTGTGGGTATCTCTGGGAGTAATTAATGCATTTTACTCGTTGCTCGCGTGACCTATATTGGCAGCGTAGAAAGGTCGGCACGTTTGCTTCGAAGATTTGCCTGTCTGAGCCTGAGTAAACCTGGCTGAGCCGGCATGTGGACTCCCAAAGACGCACGGTGCGAGTGTTTAAAACTTAATTTCGAATAGTTTAAACTCGTAATTCTGCAAATTGGGTCCTGAAGTTCATTAGCAGTACGCAGGGCAGCATGTCAGTGTAGCAGAAAATTGGCATTTGAACCGGAGGGAATGAGACAATGTGGCGCATACATAGCAAATGCTGTGAGCTAGCGGAACAGACATTTCATTCCTTTCTGTGATCATTACCTTCTTCGCTCTCCGCACAAACCACCCCGCCCCCCCCTTTGCTTTTACTTAAAGATCAGGTCAACGACTGATAAATGTCAGGTATCAATCTGAATGAGCATTTCCGATTCAAGAGATAATGGGTTGTCCTGTTGTTGATGTTAAATACCATTTTTGCAGTGGAACAACTTTCCGCTCATCTCAGCATCATTGCTGACAGCTCTGCCTGGCACCGAGCTGGATTTGTAACATCCATTCTCCTGGAGCATCTCAGAAATCCGACCCCGGGAGACTTGGTTTGGTTTGAGCCCACTCGATTGAAAGGGAACATGGCCGTCCTCTACGCACTTGCCACCAACCTCTCCCCCAACACCCCCCCCCCCCCCCCCCCCCCCCCGCCCACTACCTCCTGCCCCCCAAACCCGCCTCAACCATGGGCTCGGCTCACTGGAATCGGAGGATGGTTAAACCATAGAAGGAGCCTGTTCAGACCATCGCATGCGCGCAAAAGCAGCTCAACTACTCCGCCACTTTCTTGCTGATAGCCCTGCGAATAGCGGGGTGGGCCTCAGGCAATGGCCTCAGGTTCCTTCAGGTAATTAGAACAATGGCCTTTTGAAAAGCACAGTGATCCCTAACTCCACTTGTACCAACGTTTTTGCTTCATAGATAGTCATAGTCATAGAATTCACAGTGCCGAAGGAGGCCATTCGGCCCATCGAGTCTGCACTGGCCCCTGGAAAGAGCACCCTACTGAAGCCCACACCTTCACCCTATCCCCGTAACCCAGCAACCCCACCTCATCGTTTTGGACACTAAGGGCAATTTATAATGGCCAATCCACCTAACCTGCACATCTTTGGACTGTGGGAGGAAACCGGAGCACCCGGAGGAAACCCACGCAGACACGGGGGAGAACGTGCAGACGCCACACAGACAGTCACCTCACCCAAGGCCAGAATCGAACCTGGCACCCTGGAGCTGAGAGGCAGCAGTGCTAACCACTGTGCCACCATGCCGCCCAATATGGCAACACTTTCTCGCTGTCTACTCTGTCCAGAACCCTCACGACTTTGAACGCCTCGATCAAATCTCCTCTCAACTTTCTCTTCTCCAAGGACAACAATCCCAGCCACTCGAATCTAACCCGTTCCTTATCCCTGGAACAATGTCCGCACTCTCTCCAATGTCTTCTCACCCTCCCTACTTGCTGGAAAGATGATGACATGTGTTCTGGGCCAGGGTTTAGGGAACCCCAAAGTGTATCATGGAGTTCGCCTGACCCACAACTTTTAATAGATTGTGGTATGGGGAGCACACGGCCCACTCTACAGGTGTGGTACAGCAGAAATGGAAAAGTAATTTTTAAAGCAAAACAATGTTTATTCTATGAACTCAAGTTAACCTTTTTAAAAAATACAGTGAACATCTTAGCAACCATCAATTCAAATACAACCCCCAAAGAATACAACACTAAGTAATCCTTAATAACTTCCCAAACAACATCCAGACAAAAGAAACACCTTTTAACAGAAGCACATTAGGTTTACATTCACTACTGAGAACATTTGCAATTCTGGAATTCACCAAATGATCAAGAGATAGTCTTTTGATGGCAGAGAGAACAGCAGTACACCTGCTTGGTCTGGCTTCAGCTCCAATACTGAAACCAAAACTAAAACACACCCTGCAGCAAACAGCCTAAAACGAAAGTAAAAAGCTGACAGACAGCCCAGCTCCACCCACTCTCTGACATCACTGCAGTAATAAACACCCATTTCTTAAAGGTACTCTCACTACAGATATTTATATACACACCCATTTATAAACACCCATTTCTTAAAGGTACTCTCACATGACACATGTTAACAACACACGGAGTTCCTGCTGCACGAGCTGACCAGCAGATTCAGGAGATACAGAGAGATCGGTCATAGGGTACAAGTCTTCAGAACTTGTTACGGCTCAGTTATGACTTTCCATCACTTCCTTTGCACGGATGGCATCTTGCCTCAGCCTCCACCTTATCATTAAAATTTTCACATTAACTGTCCATAAAATTCACTGCAGTAAGTTAAATATGATAGTTGAGAGCATACGTTGCTGAAGCTTTCTTTATTTTTTCGATTCGCTCTGTTTCTACCGCTTTATTGACTTGATAGAAGGCTGCACGCAATACCTGCTCGAAACACAGCCACACCATAAACTCCTTCAGGAGGAATCATTTTGGCAGCGCAATTAATGACGCGCAGAGAACCTGGGCTGGATTTTCCGATTTCCGATGCCAGGAGAACAGGCGTTAAAAGGCCACAGATTCACAGTCTTGCAGAGGGTTAGCAGGGAGCTGTTGTTGAGCTCGCAGCTCTAGCTGCAGATACGGCCCCCCGCATTTCCGGGTGATGCGCACGGCGGCGGCCTCCAGTGACCGCGCCATGCTCCATGGCGGACCCAGCCGGCGGACCTGGACCGCAAAAGTAGTGCCCCGCATCGGCCGCTCGCGCGCCCCGGACCACCCACCCACATTGCCCCCAGCCCCGAACGAAGCCCCCCTGCCCGCCGATCGGCCCTCCCCCGACTGTGGCGGCCCCGGACTGAGTGCACGGCCGCCACGCGAGGATCCCGGACGGTGTGAGCGCACGTAAGCTACGCTGTCGGGATCCCGGCCGATCGGGGACGGAGCCTCGCGGGGAGGGCCTCAGGCAATGGCCTGAGGCGGTGGATATTCGGTGCGACAAACACCCCGATTTTCAGGGGGCGGAAAATTGAAGGACCGGCGCCGCCCCCGATTTCGGCGGCAAAGCGGATTCTCCGTTCCATCGCCGAATGCGATTTCGCCGTTTTGGAGCAGCGAATCCAGCCCCCTGTCTCATTAGGTCCTCCTGAAAGTGAGGTGCTTTTCCTCGAGCTGGGCCGCAATGTTAGTGTCCTGGAACTGAGATGATTGGCTGCACAGATACCTGGAAATCCCACCTCCTGGAGGGTCCCCTCCAAGTCACTCACCATCCTGACTTGGAAATACATCACCGCTCCTTCACTGTCGCTGGGTCAAAATCCTGCAACTCCCTCCCTAACAGCACAGTGGGGTGTACCTACACTTTCAAGGACTCCAGCGATTCAAGAAGGCAGCTCACCACCACCTTCAGAAAGGCAACTAAGGACGGGCAATAAATGCCGGCCGAACCAGCGATGCCCATGTCCCGTAAAAAGTTTTTAAAAGTGCAAACTCCACACAGTTACCCAAGGTCAGAATTGAACCCGGGCGTCTGTTGCTGTGAGGCAGCAGTGCTAATTACCGTGTCACCTCAGCACATCGCCAGAGGGAAAATTCTGCCCAAGGATTGTGCCATAAGAGATCACTTTCGCTCCTCATCCTGAAGGCTTTGTCAAGTACCGTCACTCAGCTTCTCATCATTAGGTGCAAGCTTGGACACCCACTGTCATTCGGCTAGTCAGCCTTGATCCACTCTGCGAATCTTACTGTCAGACCCCAGGTTGTTGCTTAGACAAGATCAGCCAATGAGGATCAAATCTGAGAGTTTCCTAAGTTTATGTTAGAAAGACCGAAAGACTTGTATTTACATCGCACTTATCGCAACCACCAGATGACTTAAAGCACTTTCCTGTCAATGACTTGTTTTTTGAAGTTTAGTCGCTGCTGTAATATAGGAGAAGCAGAAGTTAAATGATGTGTTGGGTGTTCTGGATCACAAACAGGTCACCAACACTTGAAGTGGTGCAACTCTATTTTATTGCAAAGTTAACTATTTAAACATACTTGAACTGTGGGTAAATACAATACCAGCTTTAACTATAGTCCTTCGCCTAGTCCTAACCAGTTGATGCACTCAGCAAATGGTGAATGTCTGTGTTGCAGGCTGCAAGCTCTGTGCTCCTTGCTGGCTGCTACTCCCCAGAGCGGGAGCTCTCCTGTCCCCTGTCTTTATAGTGCGTGTACTCTCACTGGTGATTGGCTGCGGTGTTGTGTGTGTTGATTGGTCCCACTGTGTGCCCATCAGTGTGTGTCTGCACCATGATATACTGGTGTATATTATGACACTAAAGTGTGCACAGCAGGATCGCACAAACAGCAATGCAATAACGGGCAGCTGTTGTGATTTTTGTAATGTCTATTGAGGGGTGGATATTGCCAGGTTGCCGGGGTGGGGGGTGGAGAGAGGGGAACTCCTCTGTCCTATTTCAGATTAGTGCATTGGGATATTCAGCATCCACCGGCGAGGGCAATTATGTGGTGCCTCAACTTAACATTTCATCTGCAAGTCGGGTGCCTCCGACAGTGCGGCACTCCCTCACCGCTGCACTCAGTGTCAACTCCGAGCTTGCGCTCAATCCCCAGAGTGGGACTCGAACCCTGGACCTGGTGACTCAGAGGCAAGAGTGCTACCAACTGACCCACAGAGGAGGTGCCTCTTCTAGACTGTGCAGGGCGCACAGCCGCCTGGAAACATGGCACAAGAAACAGGCCATGCACAACGAGAAAACATTCATGACCCAAATGGGAAGCACCCTTACAGACTTAGTCATCAGGAAGCTTTGAGTTGGGTTTAATGGCTCCCAGTTGGGCTTGTGCAATAAAGGGTGAAGCCTTTCCACCGCTATCCACTGCACCCACCCCCCCAAACCCACAGCCTCCATATTTTTTACTTTTTATTCTTTTTAATCTGCACCACTCCCCCCACCCCGCCCAAGCAATGGTCCAGGTTTGTGGTTTACCAGTTCAGTTACCTATACAACTGGACCAAATGTTTTAGCATACCCATGCCCCGCCATCCTGTTTTCCATTTCACAGGGGGCAGGGAAGGCACCGAGCTGGTTGCTCTTGTGTCTATTGAGACCCTTAAATGGCCAGTTAATGGTACTTCGGGGTCTAATTCAACCTCCGTTGCTATTTTACCCCGGAGCAATCAATCATGGCCAATCCACCTAACCTGCACATCTTTGGACCGAGGGAGGAAACCGGAGCACCCGGAGGAAACCCACGCAGACACGGGGAGGACGTGCAGACTCCGCACAGACAGTCACCCGAGGTCGGAATTGAACCCGGGTCCCTGGCGCTGCGAGGCAGCAGTGCTGACAGCCCGGGCTCTGTAACCAGTTCCCCTTCCGGACTCCCTGTAGTCCCAGCAGTGACCACCTGGTGCTCCTGAAACTACAGAGCTGCCGGCCAATAGGAATGCTCAGTCGCTCTGTAATGTGGGATTCCCCCCCCCCCCCCCGCCCGCCCAACCCCTGCCTCCCCCCTCAGATAGGGGATGAAGCAATGAAGCCTCACCTTAAAACATTAAATGCCCCACCGAACATTACATAGTTGCCGGGCAGGTGCTTTTTGGTGGGTGGATCACAACTAACCTTTGAGCTGTGGGGAAGGTTGTGGGAGTTTCACGGAATGTGGTGACCTGTCATCTCCTGGCCTTTGTGTTCTGTTCTTATTAAGAGCTTGCTCAAGCTGAAACCATCTCTGACCCTGCCTCTGCTTTTCTCATGCTCATGGTGTTCCGCAGGGGTCAGTGCTGGGACCTTTGCTGTTCGTAGTACATATAAATGATTTGGAGGAAAAGGTAACTGGCCTGATTAGTAAGTTTGCGGACAACACAAAGGTTGGTGGAATTGCAGACAGCGATGAGGACTGTCAGAGGATACAGCAGGATTTAGATTGTTTGGAGACTTGGGCGGTGAGATGGCAGATGGAGTTTAATCCGGACAAATGTGAGGTGATGCATTTTGGAAAGTCTAATGCAGGTAGGGAATATACAGTGAATGGTAGAACCCCCAAGAGTATTGACAGTCAGAGAGATCTAGGTGTACAGGTCCACAGGTCACTGAAAGGGGCAACACAGATGGAGAAGGTAGTCAAGAAGGCATACGGCATGCTTGCCTTCATTGGCCGGGGCATTGAGTATAAAAATTGGCAAGTCATGTTGCAGCTGCATAGAACCTTAGTTAGGCCACACTTGGAGTATAGTGTTCAATTCTGGTCGCCACACTACCAGAAGGATGTGGAGGCTTTCGAGAGGGTGCAGAAGAGATTTACCAGGATGTTGCCTGGTATGGAGGGCATTAGCTACGAGGAGAGGTTGAATAAACTTGGCTTGTTCTCACTGGAACGAAGGAGGTTGAGGGACGACCTGATAGAGGTCTACAAAATTATGAGGGGCATAGACAGGATAGTTAGAGACTTTTTCCCGGGATAGAGGGGTCAATTACTAGGGGGCATAGGTTTAAGGTGCGAGGGGCACGGTTTAGAGGAGATGTACGAGGCAAGGTTTTTACACAGCGGGTAGTGGGTGCCTGGAACTCGCTGCCGGAGGAGGTGGTGGAAGCAGGGACGATAGTGACGTTTAAGGGCTATCTTGACAAATACATGAATAGGGCGGGATTAGAGGGATACGGACCCCGGAAGTGTAGAAGATTTTAGTTTAAACGGGCAGCATGGTCGGTGCAGGCTTGGAGGGCCGAAGGGCCTGTTCCTGTGCTGTACTTTTCTTTGCTCTTTATTCTTTTTCTCAACCATATCTTTGATGTTTACAGACGCCCACATTCATCCGTGTTCTCCTGGCCGGCCTCTCCCTATATTTCCTGCATTTGAATTCTCATCAAATCCTATTCATTCTGATCTACCTGGCCTTCCAATCCAGCTACACTTCAAATTTAAAGTGATTCTTCCAGTTATCAAATCCTTTCACGGCCCCACCTTTCCCACTCATTTCCTAACTCCAACTCCACAACCCTCGCAGAAATCTGTGCTCTTTCAATTCTGACCTCTTGGCTTGTCACTGATTTTAATCGGCCATCCATTGGTGATCACATCTCCAGCTACCTAAGTCCTAAATTCTGGAATCCCCCTCCCCCTAAACAAGGCATTCATAGCATCATAGAATCCCTACAGTGCAGAGGGAGGCCATTTTGGCCCACCGAGTCTGCGCTGACCATCTGAACAAGCACCCTATCTAGGCCCATTCCCCGCGCCCTATCCACGTGATCCCGCCTAACCTTCACATCCCTGGACATCATGGCCAATCCACCTACCTGCACGTCTTTGGTCTGTGGGAGGAAATCAGGGCAGCCGGAGGAAACCCACGCAGACCTGGGGGGGAACGTGCAGACTCAACACACACAGCAAGAAAAATCGGAATTGGAACTTGATAAGTTGCGAATGGGCAAATTAATGGGCTCAGACCAACTTATTTGGAAATGTGAAGCTATGTGAGTTGCCCCCAAGCAATTTGGCCAATGAGGATGTGGGAGTATGGTAGCAGAAAAGGGACTCCAGGCTATCCGGGCGTCCTCCAACCTTTAGTCGAGTCGCCCTCAAATGTCTGTCCAATTCTCCCTTAAAATAATTCCCATCGCCTGGCTCCACAAACAGTCCAGACCGCTTGTCCACTGTCTTCTGCATTAGTTCACTTTAAAAAGCTTCACTTCGCCTTCCCCTTCCAAACCTGTGGCTCCATTTCAAAACGATCTCAACATCTTATTGGAGTCCAATTAATTTGGCCCCAGTGGAGTCTTAAATAATCTCTCCCCTGAGACTTCTCTTCTCCACTCCAGGCATGGCAAGGCCCATCAACCAACCTCCTAGCTCGCTTGAGTTCAATTGGATGGTTGCTCTCTACTGGACTGTCTCCATTGCCTGGGTTGCTGTAATGGGGCAATTGGGATTATGTACAGTACTTGCCAAGTAAGGCTGTCTTCGTGCCTTGCTCTGGCTTCTTTTAGAATCATCGAATCCGCCCATCATGTCTGTGCCAGCCCTCTGCGAGGACAACCCGGCTGGTCGAACTCCCTTCCTGAGATCTTCATTTTGTCGTTTTGGCTAGACACCCCAAGAGCTGGACAGCTCTCCCATCACTGCTACTGCTCACTGATTCAGCCCACACTGCCCTTAAATTCTTACCCTGTTCGACCCCGAAGGTTCGAGCCATTTGATTTATGCTCCCAGTCCTTTAGAATGGTATCAGGGATAAGGGGTACCAGTTACATTAAGACATTAGAGAAGTTGGGCTCGTTCTTTTTCGAGCATAAGACCATAAGACATAGGAGCAGAATTAGGCCATTCGGCCCATTGAGTCTGCTCCGCCATTCAATCATGGCTGATATTTTCTCATCCCCATTCTCCTGCCTTCTCCCCATAACCCCTGATCCCCTGAGCAGCAAAGGTGAAGGGGAGATTTAATGGAGGGATTCAAAACTATGCAGGGGCCTTGATGGGGTAGACATGGAGAGGCTAATTCCTACTGGCAAGAGGGTCAGTAACCAGATAATTGGTCATCTCGAGGGCTATTTCTCGGCAATAAACGCCAATCCTGCCCGCGACGCCCACATTCCAAATAATGAAATTTAACAAGTCATCCAGTGATGCCAAAACCATTGCAAAGAATAATGTTGTGGACTGCAGTAGTTTAAAAAGAAGGTAAACCCATCCCCTCCAACGGGCAGTTAAGGATGGACAATGAACCCCGGATTTGCTGACGAATCCCACAACGGTTGTCATGTGAGAGTACCTTGAAGAAATGGGTGTTTATAAATGGGTGTGTGTATAAATATCGGTAGTGAGAGTACCTTTTATTACTGCAGTGATGTCAGAGAGTGGGTGGAGCTGGGCTGTCTGTCAGCTTTTTACTTTCGTTTTAGGCTGTTTGCTGCAGGGTGTGTTTTAGTTTCGTTTTCAGAGCTGGATAGCTGCAGTCACAGCCAGAAGGTGTATGAATCTCTCTCTGTAACCTACAGACTGTAAATCGATCCTGGTGATTTAAAACTAATAACAGTAGTGACTTTAACCTGATGTGCTTCTGGTAAAAGGTGTTTTAAGTCTTATGGATGTTAAAAGGAAAGCTTAAAGGGTTACTTTGTGTTGTATTCTTTGGGGGTTGTATTGGATTTAATGGTTGCCAAGATGTTCACTGTGTGTTTTAAAAAGGTTAACTTGAGTTCGTAGAATAAACATTGTTTTGCTTTAAAAATACTTTTCCATTTCTGCTGTACCACACCTGTAGAGTGGGTCGTGTGCTCCCCAATCTAGTAAAAGTTGTGGGTCAGGTGAACTCCATGATACACTTTGGGGTTCTCTAAACCCTGGCCCTTAACAGTGGTAAAGAGAAAACAGCTCTGGAGTAAGAGCTGAAACGCCATGCAGTTCCCTGCTCACTATCTCATTCCAGTCTTAATTCCCTCAATTCCCAGTCATTTCTTACTTTGAAAATTATCTCCGCTTCAATGACAGTCATAACTAAATCAGAGCAGATAGGCCGAGATAAACGGTTGGATGATTTTTGAATAGGTGAGATTGACAAGCAAATCACTGTGTGAAAAGACAATGAAATCGTCTTGCTCATGAACTAATGAGAAGCTCAGCACATCACTGGCAGTCAGACAACTGTGTATTTTCTTAATGGTTTTCCCTTTCCCTTTGTCTCTGTCGCAAGCATTCCCTGCAACCTTCCCCTGATTGAGACAAAAGTGGGGTGTGGGGATCCAATATAATGCCTAGGCCATGTCATTTTTCATAGCAGTTGCCAATGTTATTCATAGGATCAACAGTGCAGAAGGAGGCCATTCGGCCCATCGAGTCTGCACCAGCTCTTGGAAAGAGCACCGTACGTAAGCCCACGCCTCACCCTTTCCCCGTAACCCCACCTAACCTAAGGGCAATTTAGCTTGGCCAATCCACCTAACCTGCTCATCTTTGGGCTGTGGGAGGAAACCGGAGCACCCGGAGGAAACCCACGCACACACGGGGAGAACGTGCAGACTCCGCACAGACAGTGACCCAAGCCGGGAATCTAACCTGCGTCCCTGAAGCTGTGAAGCAACTGTGCTAACCACTATACTACCGTGCCATCTTGCGTCATCAATGAGCACAGAGCATGACTTAAGGGCATTGGATGTGACGTTCCAGCCCTTTCTGCCAACTGGATCCGCGGGTCCCTCCAAAAGCCCCCCCCCCCACCTACAAGTGGCGAGTTCCCCGGTAGCGGGACGGGCGAGCCACGCACAATGCCGTAGGCGTCGGCGGGTGTGGTAGATCCTGCTGGTGGCCACTGGCGCGTCGTCTCCGCCTCCGGAAAACGCTCCCAGCCGGGGGGGGGGGGGGGGGGGGGGGGGGGCGGGGGGGGGGGCCTGGAAAACGTTGTCCCGTATGGAGTCGGAAGAGGGAGGGGGAGGTCACGATAAAGGCTCTCACTTCTCAATCAGAAACGTGAGGAAGTTCCGATCCCACGTCAGAGATTTGAGATTGTCGGTGACACTCGAGAGCAACGCGAAGGGCGTACCGCGCTGTTGGCGGTGCCGTCTTTCAGAGAATAGGGGGCAGCAAGGCCATGCCAGCCCCGCCAGGCTGACAGGATTTGACGAAGAGCAAGGCGGGGAGGGGCGAAGGTCTCACCTGCCTTCCAGACAATGTTTAACCCCCAACCGGCGTCAGTAAACCTAGTTGCTGTCTGTGGGAGCTTGCCGCGCACACATTGGCTGCGGGGAATCCTGAACCACAACAGTGACTGTGCTTCAGACATCACTTCATTAGCCGAATAGTGCCCCTGAATGTCCCGAGGACGTGAGAATTGCGAGTTAAATGTGGTTTTCCCCCTATCAATTGCATCTCGTACCTCCTTCCTCCAGGGTAAAATCCGACACTTCATCTCTGTACTTCAGCTAAGAACTGACTGGACTCATTCAACCAAGGCAGCAGAGAGTTGTGAGTGGCAGCCCAACCATCGTACTCCAAGCTAATGACTTTCTGGCTGCTGGTGGATTTAAATGTGGCAGACATCTCTCAGACTGAAACCTCTGATCACCAAGATGCGGGATGGACATTTCTTATTATTCCCCTACAGAATCATTCAACCACATCTCAAACCTGTCAAAATCCAATCACTGCTCTTTTTTTTTAGACAAAGGGAATATGCCATTTTTGCAGGAGAAGAGAAGGGTGCGAAATTTCTGGCAATTTGCTTGATGTGTGTAAAAGTGTTACTATAGCAACAATGCCCAGGTAAAGTCATCCTCGGCATCAACAGATCCATCTCTGTGCTAAACAGTAAGTTCAGAAGAGCGATTGCAATTAGAGGAGGGGACTCACAGAGCTGTTACTGAGCAGAAGGAGACCATTCTGCCCATCGTGTCAGCACTGGCAGTCCAAAGGAACTTAATGGATTCGTCCCGTTCCTCTGCCTCTCCATAGAATCATAGAATTTACAGTGCAGAAGGAGGCCATTCGACCCATTGAGTCTCCAACAGCCCTTGAAATAACACCCTAAAGGCCCATGCCTCCAGCCTCTCCCCGTAACCCACCCCTAAGGGGCAATTTAGCGTGGCCAATCCACCTAACCTCCCACATCTTTGGACTGTGGGAGGAAACCGGAGCACCCGGAGGAAAACCCACACAAACACGGGGAGAAAGTGCAAACTCGACACCGACAGTCACCTGAGGCCGGAATTGAACCCGGGTCCCTGGAGCTGTGAGGCAGCAGTGCTAACCACTGTACCACACACACATTGTTTCTATTCCAATTATCATCTAACGCCCCCTTGAAATGCTCGATTGAAGCTGCCTCCACCACGTTTTGAGGCCATGCATTCCAGACCCGAGCCACGCGCTGTGTGGCTTTTGTTGCTTTTTCTTCTTTTGCAAATCACCTTAAATGTGTGCCCTCTCATTCTCGATCCCTTTACGAGTGGGAACAGTTTCTCTGCGTCTACTCTCTCCAGCCCCAACATGACTTTGAAGATCCCTATCAGATCTCCTCTTAGCCTTCTTCTCTTCAAGAAGAACACTACCAATCTTTATTTAATTCATTTACGGGATGTGGGCGTCACTGGTTAGAAGATGGATGTGAGTTGCCTTCTTGAACCGCTGCAGTTCTGAAGGTGTAGGTACACCCACTGTGCTGTTAGGGAGAGAGTTTCAGGATGTTGCCCCAGCGACAGTGAAGGAACGGTGATATATTTTCCATGTCAGGGTGGTGAGTGACTTGGAGGGGAACCTCCAGGTGGTGGGGTTCCCAGGTATCTGCTGCTCTTGTCCTTCTAGATGGTAGTGGTCGTAGCTTTGGAAGGTGTTGTCTAAGGAACCTTGTTGAGTTCCTGCAGTGCATCCTGTAGATGGTACACACGGCTGCAATTGTCCAGTGGTGGAGGGTTTGACTGTGGAAGGGGGAGAAATCAAGCCAATCTATCCTCATCCCTGGAACCATTCTTGTAAACCTCTTCTGCACTCTCTCCAATGTGTTCATATCCTTCCTATAGTCTGACACCCAGAAGAATATTCCAGCTGAGGTCTAATTAGTATCATGCGGGATTCTCCGACCCCCCGCCGGGTCGGAGAATCGCCGGGGATTGGCGTGAATCCCGCCCCCGCCGGTTGCCGAATTCTCCGGCACTGGAGATTCGGCGGGGGCGGGAATCGCGCCGCACCGGTTGGCGGGCCCCCCCCCCCCACCCCGGCGATTCTCCAGTCCGGATAGGCCGAAGTCCCGCTGCTGGAATGCCTGTCCCGCCGGCGTGGATTAAACCACCTCTCTTACCGGTGGGACAAGGCAGCGCGGGCGGGCTCCGGGGTCCTGGGGAGGGCGTGTGGCGATCTGGCCCCGGGGGGTGCCCCCACGGTGGCCTGGCCCGCGATCGGGGCCCACCGATCCGCGGGCGGGCCTGTGCCGTGGGGGCACTCTTTTCCTTCCGCCTTCCCCATGGTCTCCACCATGGCGGAGGCAGAAGAGCCCCCTCCACTGCGCATGCGCGGGGATGCCGTGAGCGGCCGCTAACGCTCCCGCGCATGCGCCGCCCGGCGATGTCATTTCCGCGCCAGCTGGCGGGGCACCAAAGGCCTTTCCCGCCAGCTGGCGGGGCGGAAATCAGTCCGGCGCGGGCCTAGCCCCTCAAGGTTAGGGCTCGGCCGCTCAAAATGCGGAGGATTCCGCACCTTTGGGGCGGCGCGATGCCGGACTGATTTGCGCCGTTTTCTGGCGGACATCGCGCCGATTACGGAGAATTTCGACCCTGAAATTAGCTCAGCAACCCCCTTGCTCTTGCACTCTATGCCTCTATTAATATAGCCCAGAACACTCTGGGCTGGATTCTTCGATTTTGCAGCTTTGGCCGGAGGAAGCGTCTGGTCTTACGACCAAAAGCTCGGCGCCGCCTTCGTACAGATGCTCCACCCGGTGGAGGGCTAGCAGCCGCACCACATAAAGCTCCTGGCTTTACCTGGCGATAGGGACGCAGAATGGCCGTGTCCGTGGCCGCGCAGGCGCACGGCTGCGGCCTGCAGGCCAAGCCGTACAACATGGTGTTGGTCGCGCTTGGATCCGGCCTGCCAGACAATGTCCCCTCTGTAACCCCGTTCGCCACCCCCCGGACCACCCCCCACAGGTTCCCCCAGCCCCCGCCGAAGCTCCCCCTGCCAGCGGAACGGCTCCCCCCCACCCCACCCCCTCCCGCCCGACTGTGGCGGTGCTGGACACGGTCCGCAGCCGCTCCCGCAGGTTCACCACGAAGGTTGAGAGGACAGGTGTCCCACGCCGTCGGGAAGTCAGCCCATCGGGGGCGGAGCATCGGGGGAGGGCCTCAGGTGACTTCCTGAGGCGACGCCGTTTTTGAGGGGGCAGAGCATTGGAAAAACGGCGCTGCTCCTGATTTTGGGGTAAAACCGGATTCTCACCAAGCTTTTGCCAAAGCTAAATATCAACCAGATACCCAGAAACATTGACACACCGTACGACAGCTCAGCAACAACTCAATGGTGAAAGCCCACAAATTAACAGATTTATTTGGAGCTGGAACTCACATTGTCTGGGTTACTGGTCGAATACCTCTGGGCAACCTTTCATGTACAGCGTTGCTTCTTCAAAAGCAACTCCCAAGTCCTTGAACGTCAACATCTAGAATGGTAAAGGACAGCAGGAGTGTGCAAAAACCATCATCTCCCAGCTCCCCTCCAAGCCTTAGGCCTTTCTGTCTTGAAGATACATCACTGTTACATCACTATGGCTGGGTCAAATTCCTGGACCTCGCTCCCTCTCTGCACTGTGGGTGTACCGTCACCATGTGAATGTCCTTATTTTATTCTTTCATTGGGTGTGGCCATTACTGGCAAGGACAGCATCTGTTATCCGTTCCTAAAGGCTCTAGAAATGAGCGCTTACCAGGGTTTTCAGAGGGCAGTTAATAGTCGACCACATTACGGAGAGTCTGGAGTACGGACCGCAGATTCTTTTTCTGCCTAAAGGATCTGAGTAAACCAGTTTTTTTTTAACACAACAATTGATGATATTTTATGGACATCATTATTGACGACAGGCTTTCAATTCCACGTGGACCCATCGAATTTAGGTTCCACTGGCTTCGATGGCAGGATTTGAACCCATGTCTGTGGAGCATGAGCTTGGCCCTCTGGATTACGGGCCTAAGCGACGTCACCATTATGTCACCTGCTCCCCGAAGTGCAGTTGCTCAATAAGGCAACCCAGCAGCACTTATTCGTGGGCAATTAGGGGTGGTAGCATACGCGAGCGACATAGACATCCCCAGCATGCTCACATTTGAAATAAACTGTAGTTTGAGGAACCGGCAACTTTCTGGCATAAGCTTTCAATGAAAAGTTAGCTCCAAAACCTTTTAGGAGCCTAATAACATTCTGCTTAATTGACGAAGATGTCGCCAAGGTATTTTTGTCAGAATACAATCATCTTTGAGGAGCCCAGCTGTTAATAGTTTGAAGATTATAAGGTTGAGTTTGAGAAATATAACAGCGAAGAAGCTTGATTATGGACGGTGTTTGAATCCAATCTAGAAACCCGAACGATGGCTTCTTGATAATGCAACAGCAGCTGAAGGGGCCACTGGGAAAAAAAAACATTTCAATTAAAAGCTCAACTGCGTAATAGCACCTCGCACATAATACACAATTGCTACAGCATTTGTCTGACATGTCATCCAGAGCAGGAACATTGCTGAAAAGAACACACAATATAAAGCATCTTCTTACAGAAAATCAATGAGGCACAGCATGGGAGGAGAAAAGAGGCTCGGTACAAAGGGTCCACATACTATCAGGAGACAAATGCTCGAAGCTCAGAAATAAAGGAATTCTACATTGCCTGCAATTTACCAGGCAGCACAGAAGAACATTTTAACTCGAAAAATAATCAAAGGCCTTGAAAGCACAGAACCTGAGGAGAGATCTATACAGGACTAAATTAGTTTGGCTTGTCGAGGATTTCATTGCTTTGTTGGGGCGATGATCTTAGAACTTGTTGGGAGAACTCTCTGGAAACCTGCCGTTTCCGTCCCATCTGACTCGACCCCGGTCGCTCCATTCCCCTTTGATCTCCTTACCCAACGGTCTATGTTTTGAAAGCTCTAGTCAAACCCCCGGCATTCGCAACCTTTCCAGCGAAGATAATTCAAGGTCTTTCCAGCCCATGAAATAATTCTTCAAGGTGCTGGGTCGCGATGTCTGGCGGTGTTCATGTGTGGCCACCTGGCCGATGTGAGGTCAATTCCTTGAACCTGGGCAAGCTGCTTGGCCGACGAGAGAAGATATTTGCATTTATACCACTTTTCACATTTTAAGGCTGCTCCAATGCAGTTTCCAGTCAATGAAGCATTTTCGAAAGGCAGTCACCATTTTAATGTGGGAATCACGGTGACCATTTTGTGCACAGCAAGCTCCCAAAAACAGCAGGTGATTTATTTCAGTGACGTTGTCCAAGTCACAGGGGAGAACTCCCCTGCCGTTATAGCACTGAAAAGAGGGACATGTTGCTGAAGATTGTCATCTAGCACTCATCAGGCCAAACGCAAGAGTACCAAATTTCAAATGATCAGAATAATTTATGCAATAAGAGAAAATGGTGCTGATTAGTTTGCAAGTCGACTCTCATTGGAATTTCAGTGTCAGCGTTGAATATATTTAAGGCTGGGAGTGGGTAAAGGCCGATACGTTAGCATGGTGCATGCCCCCATGCGCAACCAGGTCCATTGGGCTACATGGTTAGCACTGCGGAACCTGCCTCTGCATGTCACCCCCCCCCCCCACCCCACTCCGTCGGTGCCCGGCACTCTGGGGGCCTCTGGTCCTGGTGCCCGTCTCGGCTGCCAAGAGTATCATCAGCTGGCGAGGCCCTTACCAGCGGTACACTCCGCGGCCCCCATCAGGTGCCACCTTGTAGTGGCAACTGCTGGCGTTGCCCTTGGGTGGGCTGCGTGATGCCCTGCCGGTGGGTGGCGGCCGTTTGGGGGGGTTGGAGTGGTGCGGCGGAGGGTGGGGTGCAGGGGTGGGGACTGGGGTGCAGGTGTGGTAGGGTGGATAGTGGGGGCTGGGGTGCGGGGTTGGGGGGATGGGGCATCATACGTCCAGTGGCACTCTGCAGGACCGCGAGCCTGCATAGAGTGATGCGCAGCAAGGTGGCTGCCTTGCAGGCTGTGGCAATGGCGGCCCTGTGCCTGGACACCACCCCAGCCCTGTGGGGGTCACCCCAGCCCCATGGCCTGTCCCCCTGGCCCTGCCAGGGCTGCCCCCCCCCAACCAACCCTTCCCCCCCCCCCCCAACCCCCCCTCAAAAGATCACGGTCGAGCTTCTGCATGTCCGACCTCCTCTCTGTCCCTCAGCGGCCACAACGCCTGTTTCCCAATTTTTAAAAGCACAAGTGAACCTCGCCATCGGGAATTCTCCCCAGTGGAGGCGGAGAATCGTGGAGGCCCCGGAGAATACCGGGCCAGGCTCGCTAATGATATGTTGACGGCGGTTTCTGTACACGTGGAGTGGAACCCTTTGATGCCACTGTCAAGGCAACCTGTTTCGGCGTCAAAACTGATTCTCCGTGTCTGCGTGGGTTTCGCTCCCACAACTCAAAGATGTACAGGGTAGGTGGATTGAACACGCTAAATTGCCCCTTAATTGGAAAAAATTAATCGGGTACTCTAAATTAAAAAAAAAAAACGATTCTCCGCCCAATGGCCTTTCCTGATTTTGGGAGAACCCGCCCACAAGGTTTAGACCTCAACTGATATCTGTGGTAACGAATTCCACAGGCCCACCACTCTGTCAGACTGTGACCCCTGGTTCGGATTCCCCGCCATCGGAGACATCCTTTGCATCTACCCTGTCCAGTCCTGTTAGAATTTTATAGGTTTCTATGAGATCCTCCCCCTCATTCCTCTGACCTCCAGCGAATACAATCCTGACCAACTCAATCTCTCCTCGTATGTCAGTCCCACCATCCCAGGAATCAGCCTGGTAAACCTTTGCTACACTCCCTCCACAGCTAGAACATCCTTCCTCAGCATAGGAGACCAAAACTGCACACAATATTCCAGGCATGGCCTCACCGAGGCCCTGTGTAATCGCAGCAAGACATCTCTACTCCTGTACTTGAATCATCTCAGGATGAAGGCCAACATACCATTCACTTTCTTCATCGCCTGCTGCACCTGCAGGCTCACATTCAGCGACTGATGTACGAGGGCATTCAGTTCTTGTTGCACATTCTCAATCTATCGCCATGGCCTCCTCCTGCTCCACAGTACCACTGAGCTACAGAAGATTCTGAGGTCAACCTCCCGGTGTCATTATAGCTTGTGGTGTGTTCCCACACCCTGGGCTGGTGCGCAGTCAATTTCAGCCCCACTTGACCCGGAGTCGCAACACAATTGAAGTTAACAATTAATTGTTAGAAAACACCCAAAGTCTTTGGTCTTTGGCTGCCCAATAATTACAGTCACCAGGTTTGTAAATTTACACACAATTTATTTTTATTCATAACAATAACTATGAGTAAATAGGCAGCAACTGGTCAACTGTTATCTAATTCCTAACCTCCCCCTCTTGAACTTGCCCACACCCTCTACACACACACGACAAACAAACACAGAGGGGAAAGAGGGGTGGGAAAAATGATAAAAAGGATAAAAGTCTCTTTTACGATGGATGTCGTCCAGTACACCTTCCTTCAGTCTAGTCCTTCAGTTGAAGTATTTTGCTTTTAGCCTGTAATGGTTTTCACTGTCGATTAATCAAGTTCTCAAAATTTCTCTTCAGGTTCAGAAAACAGCAAGTAAGAGAGAGGAACAGCACAGGGGCTGTTTAGCACAGGGCTAAATCGCTGGCTTTAAAAGCAGACCAAGACAGGCCAGCAGCACGGTTCAATTCCCGTACCAGCCCTCCCGAACAGGCGCCGGAATGTGGCGACAAGGGGCTTTTCACAGTAACTTCATTTGAAGCCTACTTGTGACAATAAGCAATTTTCATTTCATTTCAGATGGAGAGAGAGAGAGATGGAGAGGAAGACAGCAGATCATAGCTTCTTTTCCCTGCATCCAGGACCCGACTGTCCTTCCTAGGCTCTACATAAACCACCCCACAGTAGTAGGATCCAATCACCGCCTGTTGCCTGGCCGAATATGGACTCTGGCCAAATCATTGTCCACCAGCCAACCAGTCGAACTCTCGGGTGCCAGAAAGTCTGAGTTCCGCTGTTCAAAAGCTAAACCTCCAATAACACAGTGCACTATTTTGCAACTTTTGAATTCCTCACTTCCTCTGCTCGGCTTAAAGGTATATGTCCATTAAATATCCGTGAATCAAAATGATAACAACAAAGTAAAAGAAATGGGAAAAAAGATAATCAATAGGAAGGGCTCTTTCAGGTGTGAAAAAATTATTTTAACTAATGTTTTGCAAGCTTTAACAAACCTGATGGGCAGGATGAGCAGTTAAAGGTATAAGGCCATATGATGACATCTCCTGGGGTATGTCCAGCCAGAGTTGGCAACCCAAGTTACAATTCATCAGTGAAACACTGTGTTACAGTTCTTTCCTCCCCATCAATAAAATGTTTTCCGCAGAGGTAAATTCCTGTTTTGCAGTGACCAAGCCATCAGATGAGATCCGCTCACGTGTCTTTTGCGACTGTTATTGCATTTACCTTCGAAGAGTTGCATCCTCTCCGGTGTTGAGTGTTTTTTCCTTGTGGTTTCACAAGCGCAGCGGCAAGTTCGAAGATTCCAGGGATGGGGAATTTTAGCCTCTCACCAGCCGACCTCAGCGCCCGCCCGTACCAGAGGCTGCCTGCTCCCTGCTTCGGAGGCCAAGCGGGCCTGACTCCACGCCCTGCACCTCCCACCATCCCACAGCCGCCCCCCCCCCCCCCCCCATGGTAGCACGGTGGTTAGCACTGTTGCTTCACAGCGCCAGGGACCCAGGTTCGATTCCTGGGTCACTGACTGTGCCTTTTTTTTAATGGAATTGAACACAAACAGAATCTTACCCTGCTGCGGCCTTTTGTCAGATGTTGAGCAAGTTATTACCCCACCCCACCCCCCATCCCTAATGTTCCCATCCGTAATGCTCCCATCTCACGTGGAGCTGTACCCATGGGATACCCTCTGGCTCTCTCTGATTGTCTCTTGGGATCAGGGTACACTGGAAACATAGCTAAGCTGCGTATTTATTTTAAACAGTTAAATAAATGTCATGATTACTTGAGGATTACCATGTTGGAAACCTGAGCTTAATTACTTTTCCTGTCATGTGTCGAAGCTTGCCACGGGGGCTTGCTCTGAGAAGTGGAACTGTAAAGAAAATTAGAAAATACCAATTAAAGGATAAAACTTGGACGTGCAACTATAATTTCTCTTTCTGTGTCAGAAGCTGCAGACAGTCCAGAAAAACAGGGCTGACAGCGCTGTGCCCTCGATGGAGATGATACTGCCAGCCTTCCTCCCCTTTGGATTGTCACGGCTTGGCCGGTTGGTGAATTGTAAATTGAGAGGCAGTTTCAAATGCGGGGTTTGCGAAGTCCAGCCCCACTCCTGGACTTGGAGGTATGAAGTAGGCTCACCCCGGGACACTGCTGCAGTGTGTGTGGGTGTTTGAAGATCTAGACCATTCTTCCCACAGCCCCATGTCCTCGCCAGGCAATGCTACCATAATCATTGCTGTTCGTGGGATCTCACTCTGCACAAAATGGCCGCCCTTGAAAATCATCCACCATTTAAGACGGAGAAGCGGAGGATTGTTGTCTCTCAGAGGGCCGTGAATCTTTGGAATTCTCCACCCCAGGGAGCTGTGGCATCTGATTCATTGAATATATACAGGGCTGATTGAGACAGATCCTTGAATCATAGTTACCGGCAAGATGCCGGAAAGTGAAGTTGAGGCCAAAATCAGATCAGCCCTGATCATACGGAATGGCAGAGTACCCTCTAGGGGCACTTGGCCCACTTATGCTTCAGTTTTTTTAATGTTCTTATTAATGAGAAGCTTTGAGAAAGAACTCTGAGTAACTGAGGGTTTCACAAGAATTGTCCCCCAGCATTTGCTAATCTTGTTCTTCGAGGTGGCAGAGGTCACAGATTTGGAAGGTGCTGGCGAAGGGGACTTGGTGAAGTGATGCAGTGCATTATGGATGGTACACACTCTCCTCCAACTGTGCATTGGCGATGGAGGGAGTAAACGTTTCAGGTGGTGAATGGAGTGCTGATCAAGTGGACTGATTTGCCTTGTGAGGTGCTGGAGCTTCTTGAGTGTTGTTGGAGTTGCACTCATCCAGGCAAATGCACACCTGACTTGTGCCTGGTAGATAGCGGACTTGCTACAGAGAATCAGAATTCCTGCCCTCTGGTCGGAATCATTTGCTGATGGTTGGAAAATTTTCCAACTCGGCCAACCCGCCTCCTTATAAATGCCGCCTCCCCCTATGCACAATTTTCACTCCAGGGGGATTGGATCAAGTTGGGGCTGCTGATCCGCGAAGCATTTCAGAGGAGGTGAAGTGTAGCCATCTGTTTATATTGATAAAGTTCCAGGTGGCCTCATTATGAATGCTTGGCTGAGGTCCAAGACTCACTGATGGATCTGCTCAGCAAGGGTCTGTTTACGCAGAATGCGCTTTCTTTGATTTTTTTTTTAATGTCTGTGTTTATTTGGACACGCTGAAGAGGTGTGAAGCAGGGTAAAGGTTTTGTTGTTGATACGATGAATGGTAGTGACTGATACTTTTCTAAGGTTGTAAGAACATTTGTTATTCTCAAAGCAGATTTTTTCATGGTTGCTTATTTTCAGGAGAATTTCAAGGCTTGATATTGGCTATAAGTTCATAAGTTCATAAGATATAGGAGCAGAATTAGGCCATTCGGCCCATCAAGTCTGCTCCGCCATTCTATCATGGCTGATATGTTCCTCATCTGTTACAGGCCAAGAGCTGGATTGCGAAATCAGCCAGAGGATCTCCTCCCTAGAACACATGACCTAGGAGGGGCAGTCAGAAATTTAGCCTCCCGAGCCTAACACCCTCACTGTGATCAAGGCTGATCCGATCCTGGCCTTAACTCCACCGTCCTGCCCGTTCTCCATAACCCTTCGACCCATTACCAATTAAAAATCTGTCTAACTCCTCCTTAGGTTTACCCCCTGTCCCAGCATGCACCGCACTCTGGGGTAGCGAATTCCACAGATTCACAACCCTTCGGGAGAAGTAATTTCTCCTCAAATCTGTTGTAAATTTGCTGCCTCTTATTCTAAGATTATGACCTCTCGTTTTACAATGCCCCACAAGAGGAAGCATCAGCTCCACGTCTACTTTATCCAGACCTTTTAGCATCTTGTATACCTCAATTAGATCTCCCTTCATTCTTCTCAACTCCAGAGAGTGTAGGCCTAAACTGTTCAATCTCTCCTCATACGACAAACCCCTCATCTCTGGAAATGACCTGTGAACCTCCTCTGAACTGCCTCCAATGCCACTACATCTTTCCTCTAATAAGGGGATCAAAACTGTGCACAATACTCCACTGTATTTAGCACACTGGGCTAAATCGCTGGCTTTTAAAGCAGACCAAGGCAGGCCAGCAGCACGGTTCAATTCCCATACCAGCCTCCCCGAACAGGCGCCGGAATGTGGCGACGAGGGGCTTTTCACAGTAACTTCATTGAAGCCTACTTGTGACAATAAGCCATTTTCATTTCATTCATTCATGCAGTCTCACCAGTGCCTTACACCGTTCCTTGGTTCTGTACATAATGCAGATGAAGGCAGCATGGGTAAAAGTTTTTAAACTTGCCTTTCAAATATTTCCTAGATCCAGACTATGGTTCACGACCTCTCTGTGAACCACCAGTCTCCAACAAACCGGACCCACTCCATGGAAATTGGGAGGGTGGGTAGGGTTGCGGAGGAATTGTCATGTGAGAGTACCTTTAAGAAATGGGTGTTTATAAATGGGTGTGTATATACGTATCTGTAGTGAGAGTACCTTTAAGAAATGGGTGTTTATTACTGCAGTGATGTCAAATGGTGGGTGGAGCTGGGCTGTCTGTCAGCTTTTTACTTTCGTTTTAGGCTGTTTGCTGCAGGGTGTGTTTTAGTTTCGTTTTCAGAGCTGGATAGCTGCAGTCACAGCCAGAAGGTGTATGAATCTCTCTCTCTGTAATCTAAAGACTGTAGATCGATTCTGGTGATTTAAAACTAATAACAGTAGTGACTTTAACCTGATGTGCTTCTGGTAAAAGGTGTTTTAAGTCGTATGGAAGTTAAAAAGGAAAGCTTAAAGGATTACTTAGTGTTGTATTCTTTGGGGGTTGTATTTGAATTGATGGTTGCTAAGATGTTCACTGTATGTTTTAGAAAGGTTAACTTGAGTTCATAGAATAAACATTGTTTTGCTTTAAAAAATACTTTTCCATTTCTGCTGTCCCACACCTGTAGAGTGGGCCGTGTGCTCCCCATACCACAATCTATTAAAAGTTGTGGGTCAGGTGAACTCCATGATACACTTTGGGGTTCTCTAAACCCTGGCCCATAACACAATAAACAAAGGTACAAAGTTTTTAATCAGTACGTTGCTTGACTGGGAGGCGATGCGGATCGGCGAGCACAGGGGCGATAGGTGCACAGGAATTGTAGCAGGTTTTGGACGAACTGAGGTTTATGGAGGGTCGAATGTGGACAGACAGCCAGGAGAGCATCGGGATAGCTGAGAATAGACAAAGACGTGAACGAGGCTGAGCAGAGATACGGACAGAGTCAGATGTTGTTATCGAGGTGGAAGTAGTCAAACATAGTGATGACACAGATGTGTGAATGGAAGCTCACCTCGGGATCAAAGGTGACACCCACCAAGCTTTCAAAAGCCAGGGAGATGTATAGAGTCTGGACATAGGAAGCGGAGTCTGGAGTGGGAACAGAAAACAACAGCTTCAAGACTTCCCAATATTTAATTGCCGTACATTTCTGCTCATCCAGAACTGGATTGTGGAGAAGCAGTCTGATGACATAGCAACAGCAGGTTAGTTGAAACAGGGGGAGGTGAGGTGGAGCTGGTTGCCATCGGCATCCATGGGGAAACTAACGCTATGCTTTCTGATGATGTCACTGAGGGGCAGGATGGAGATGAGAAATAAGATGAGAATTAAAAATTGGTCTGTTTTTGTGATGATGATTGAGAGGTAAACATTGGCAAGAACATTGGGAGAACTGTGTACCAGGTTGCTATGGGAGACAAGGGAGGAGATTGCCGGGGCTCTGACCCAAATTTCTAATTCCTCTCTGACCACGATGAAGGTGCCAGTGGACTGGAGAGCAGCTAACGTGGCCCCACTATTTAATGAGGGTTGTAGGGACTACAGGCCAGTGAGTCTCACATCAGTGGTAGGGAAACTATTGGAGAAAATTCTGAAGGAGAGAATCTATCTCCACTTGGAGAGGCAAGGTTTGATCAGGAATAGTCAGCATGGCTTTGTCAGAGGGAGGTCACGCCGAACAAACTTGATTGACTTCTTTGAGGAGGTGACCAGGTGTATAGGGTAGTGCAGTTGATGTTTACATGGATTTCAGTAAAGCCTTTGACAAGGTCCCACATGGGAGACTTATAAAGAAGGCAAATGCCCATGGGATACAGGGTAATTTGATAAGGTGGATTCAAAATGGGCTTAGTTGTAGGAGACAGAGGGTGATGACAGACGGTTGCTTTAGTGAATGGGAGCCAGTGACCAGTGCTGGGCCCCCTATTATTTGTCATTTATATAAACAACATTGATGACTATGTTGTGGGTAGGACCAGTAAGTTTGCGGATGACACAAAGATTGGCCGGGTGGTTAACAGTGAGGTTGAGTGTCTTGGGTTACAGGAAGATCTAGACGGGATGGTCAAATGGGCAGAAAAGTGGCCGATGGAATTTAACCCTGAAAAGTGTGAGGCGATACACTTTGGAAGGAGAAATTTGCCAAGGAAGTATTCAATGAACGGCCTGACACTGGTAAGTTCTGAGGGACAAAGGGACCTTGGTGTGTTTGTCCACAGATCCCTGAAGGTGGGAGGGCAGGTTAATCGGGCGGTGAAAAAGGCATTTGGGACACTCGCCTTTATCAATCGGCACATAGATTACAAAAGCAGGGAGGTCATGTTGGAGTTATGTAGAACTTAGGTGAGGTCACAGCTGGAGAACTCTGTGAAATTCTGGTCGCCACATTATAGGAAGGGTATGATTGCTCTGAAGGGTCAGTCTTGAGGGGGACACAAGTTCAAGGTGAGGGGCAGGAGGTTTCGGAGCGATGTGAGGAAAAGCTTTTTTTACCCAGAGGGTGGTGACGGTCTGGAATGCACGGCCTGGGAGGGTGGTAGAGGCGGGTTGCCTCACATCCTTTAAAAGGTACCTGGGTGAGCTCTTGGCACGTCATAACATTCAAGGCTATGGACCAAGTGCTGGCAAATGGGATTAGGTAGGTCAGGTGCTTTTCATGTGTCGGTGTAGAATCGATGGGCCGAAGGGCCTCTTCTGCACTGTATGTTCTGTCATTCTGTGAACTCCCCCTGCTCTTTTCCAAATAGTGCCACGGAACTTTTACATCCACCTAAGTGGGCAGATGTAGCCTCAGTTCAACTTCTCATCTGAAAGATGGTACCTCTGACAGTGCAGCACTCCTTCAGTACTACACAGGAGCTTTGTCAAAAGAGAAACTATTTTCTGCTCTGACAGAAAGGACCTGAGAAAGTCGCTTCTCAAGCAGGAAGAAACTTAATGGCATTAAATTATTTTCTGTAAGAGTTAGGCTTTAGTGTGCGTCTTCGATTTGAAAATTAAAATCACTTATTGTCACAAGTAGGCTTCAAATTAAGTTACTGTGAAAAGCCCCTAGTCGCCACATTCCGGCGCCTGTTCAGGGAGGCTGGTACGGGAATTGAACCGTGCTGCTGGCCTGCCTTGGTCTGCTTTCAAAGCCAGCGATTTAGCCCAGTGTGCTAAACCAGATTTAAATTACTTTGTACTTTCCAATCTTCAACTAATTATCAGAAATAGTTACTCACAGCTTGAAATCTGTGATAAAGACACCACAAAACACGTTACAAAGAGCTTACAATGGAATCAGACCTTAAAGGTTCCATACACTGGAAAAGCTCTACCCCTCTCTCCAGGCCCTACAATAGGGCCTCTTCCACTGTATCCTACAGTGTACTTAACTGTCCGTTCTGCTCTCTGGTCCGGTATAATCGTATGTTCCCTTTCTTTGGGCAGAAACCCCCGAGGCTAAGGTACTAAGAAAAGTGGTTTACAATATAGCAGACCCTGACTGCTGCCAAAATAGCAGAACACTCATTTTGCAATGTTAGAAAGGAAAGTGCTTTATGAACATAATGAATGCCGACTGTGACAACTGTTAGTTGAGAAATAATTGAGGAAGGAATGTGGCAGCTCTGAGCAATCGCATGGGTAACAAAACATAAGTTGTATTGTTGGCCTGGCAGAGACTACGAGGCGGGGCTGCCGGCAGTGTGAATACTTTGCTTTGGCAGTGGTCCATTACAATTAGGAAGGTTACAATTAGAAGGAAAATCAAGCGACTGCCAAGGGCGGGGGTAACGAGTGACATATTTTCCACGTTGCATTCGCACTAGAAAATCAACTAACCCCTTCCAGAGGAGTGGGGTGGTGGTAAAGGATGATTCCCTGTTGTACAGTGGGCCAACTTGAAGGCCTCTTCCTCCTCACCGCTGGCAACCCCCCCTCCCCTTCCCACCCCCTTCCCACCACCTCCAAACCCCCAACTCGGCGATCCCTCTCCTTCTCTTCCTTCCTTTTCCATAAGTTGAGGAAAATCCTTTTTATTTACAGCCAGCATTTCTTCTCATTTGAGCCAAAGTAATGAACGACAGAGGAAGCTCTTGTGGCGCAGTGGGTCCCGTCCCTGCCTCTGAGGCGGTACGTCCAGGTTCCAGTCCCACCCCAGGACTTCATGGTCAAGGGCGATGCGTTTGTAAGCAGACAAAACAGGTTGAGTATCGGACCTGGAAATCCTTCCAACACATGCAAATAGGTGCGGGAGTGATTCCTTGCCATGGAAAGACAGTTAGAGCCTCTGCCATCGCTATCCGTAGCTCCAGACTACAACATGCGTGCAGAAGCACATATTGTCACGGTAACCGAAATGAAATGAAATGAAAATCGCTTATTGGCACAAGTAGGCGTCAATGAAGTTACTGTGAAAAGCCCCTAGTCGCCACATTCCGGCACCTGTTCGGGGAGGCTGGTACGGGAATTGAACCGTGCTGCTGGCCTGCCTTGGTCTGCTTTCAAAGCCAGCGATTTAGCCCAGTGTGCTAACTCAGTCTACCCACGTCCACTGTAACACACCGCCACCAGTAAGTGATGGCTGGCTGTTCAATTATGATGTGGGGGGGGGGGGCTTCGATGGGGTTGCCGCTTGACATTCAAACACATGCACGTTTGCCCAGGGGGGCTGCAGGATAGTGAATGGCAGCAGGAAACTTGATCGATCTTCCCATCTCCTGGAATGTTACAGCCCAGAGAAGGCCATTTGGCCCATCAGGGCAATCCCAGCTTTGTGAATGAGCTATCCAATTAGCTCTACTCTTCTGTACCTTTCCCCATAGCCCTGCAAAATGTTCTTCTTAAAGCATTTATCCAATTCTCCTTTTGAAAGTTACTATTTAATCTGCTTCCTCCACCCTGTCAGACAGTAACGTACGAACCCACGGTGTGTAGATAAAACTGCAGACAATCTTAAATCTCTGTTCTGGTTGCTGACCCTCTGCCAGTGAAAACAGTTCCTCCGTACCTGCTCAATCGAAACTTTCAAACAGCTCGAGCAAATCATAGAATCACCATCATAGAACTTACAGTGCAGAAGGAGGCCATTTGGCCCATCGAGTCTGCACTGGCTCTTTGAAAGAGCACCCTACCCAAGCCCACACCTCCACCCTATCCCCACAACCCAGTAACCCCACCTAACACTAAGGGCAATTTTGGACACTAAGGGCAATTTATCATGGACAATCCACCTGACCTGCACACCTTTGGACTGTGGGAGGAAACCGGAGCACCCGGAGGAAACCCACGCACACACGGGGAGGATGTGCAGACTCTGCACAGACAGTGACCCAAGCTGGGAATCGAACCTGGGACCCTGGAGCTGTGAAGCAATTGTGCTAACCACCATGCTACCGTGCTGCCCAGAAGAGAATCTCTTCTTATCCTTCGCTTGCTCTTTGGAGAACAAGCCCGACATCTCCAGCCTCTCCACGTGGCTGAAGTCCCGCATGCGGGGCACCCTCTTTAAAGCCTTGAAGTCTTTCCTAAAGTACGTTGCCCAGAATCGAGACACAATACTCCAGTTGAGGCCTAACCAGTGTTCTTTGAAGGTTTAACGTCACTTCCTCACCAACATTGATATGCACATCACTGGCATAAAGTTTCTGCACGCCTCACACAATATTACTGAGACAGGTGAGGTGTCCAAATGTTCCGCTGGGGAAAATGCATTTGGTTTCTTTGTCATTCCTGTCAGCAACTTCTTCCTGAAGCACATCGAGAAGCCCCTCTTGCCAGAGAGTGAGGTGTCAGCCTGTCATTTCACCCGGCGACTCCCTGGAGGTCGGTATCACTGACATTACGACTTGGATTGGATGGCACGCCAAGCTAAAAATGAGCGAACACACAGAAACATTGACAGCTCGAACCGTCACTCAACGTAAGAGTTTAAAGATGCCTCACTCTGTAAGTTAAAAGGATAGCAGTGTTATTACAGACATGAATCTGTGCGTGAGAATATTTGCCCTTGAATATCCAGACACCAGCCTTGGTATCATTGCTCACCACAGCAGCGAAGCTGGTATTTTGTACAATACCATGGGACAGCATGGTCGCATAATGGTTAGCACTGTGGCTTCACAGTGCCAGGGTCCCAGGTTCGATTCCCTGCTTGGTCACTGTCTGTGTGGAGTCTGCACGTTCTCCCCGTGTGTGCGTGGGTTTCCTCCGGGTGCTCTGGTTTCCTCCCACAGTCCAAAGGTGTGCAGGTTAGGTGGATTGGCCATGCTAAATTGCCCTTAGTGTCCAAAAAGGTTAGGAGGGTTTATTGGGTGAGGGGAATAGGGTAGAAGTGAGGGCTTAAGTGGGTCGGTGCACTCGATGGGCCGAATGGCCTCCTTCTGCACTGTATGTTCTATGGGGGCAATTCTCCAATATGGAGCCCAAGTGTTTGTGTCGTCGTGAACGCCGTCGCGAACCGGGCCCGGGTACGACCGATTCTGACCCCCACAGGGGGACAGCACGGCGCTTTAGCAGTTCACGCCGCTCCAGCCTCCTTTTGTGGCTCCAAATGGGTGCCGCGCCAACCCACGCATGCGTGGGGGACTTCTTTAGCACGCCGCCCCCGACTCAACATGAAGTCGGTGTTCAGGGGCCGGCCCCGCCAGAAAGTAGGCCCGGGGGGGGGGAGGTGGGCCCCGATCGCTGGCCAGACCCCATCGGAGGCCCCCCCCCCGACCGTTCCCGCCGGCAGCGACAAGGGGTGAACGGCGCCGGCGGGACTCTGTCGTATCAGATTCCAGTGGCCAGCGCCGCGCCAAACGCGACGGCGCAAATGGCGCTGATTCTCCGCACCTCGGAGAATCGCGCGCCGGCGTCGGGGCGCGGTCGCGGCGATTCTCCGGCCCGACGCGGGGCTCGGAGAATCGCCCTCAATGTTCTATGTAATAGATCGGCAAGGTAGTTGTGAGTGAGGAAGGCCATTGGGCCTATTCTAACTCAACCTTTTAGTTCACTATCCTATCAAACCATCTAAAGGCTTCTTAAATAATCTGCTATCTTAACCCGACGTCTGTTCCAAGCATTGTCCAATCTACCCTTAAACAAACTCTCAACCAGGGTCCGATATTTGCCCTTTGTTCTTATTCCGAGATGATTTAACATCTTCAGCACCGTCGTCACTGTTGGCATACTCAACTCTGAGTCAGAGAATTTTCTTTCTCGTTATTCATTCACGGGATGTGGGTATTGCTCATTAGGCCAGCATTTATTGCCCATCCCGAATTGCCCCTGAGAAGGTGGTGGTGAGGCACCTTCTTGAACAGCTGAGGTCCATGTGGTGTAGGTACACCCACAGTGCTGTTAGGAATGAATACCAGAGTTTTGACCCAGCAACAGTGAAGGAAAGCTGATATATTCCCAAGTCAGGATGATGTGTGACTTGGAGGGGAACTTGCAGGTTGTAGTTTTCCCATGTGTTTGCTGCCCTTGTCTTTTTAGGTGGTTGGGATTGTGGGTTTGGAAGGAGCTAACAAAGGAATATTGGTGATTTGCTGTAGTGCATCTTGTCGATCAGAGGTTTTCAAACTCAGGGTCGCAACATGCGGGTGGGTTGTAGGCAGGTTTCAGGAGAGTCGTGGCTGGTCGTGGTGTTCCCGGTCGCGGGGTGAACGCCCAATGGCCGCGATCGGCTTTTAAAAATGCCGGCTGCAATGGACTTTTGAGATTGCCGGCCATCCAGCGCATGTGTGCCGGATCAAGCAGTGGGCAGGCCTGGAGCCCAGCGGGGTGGACCTGACGTCAACGCGCTGTCCAGGGCCAGGTTTATTCAGCAAACGATGGAGTCCTCCCACTGAAAGCAGCAGCAGAGAGCAATTAACGCTCCCCCTTACGCTGATGTCACGTGTTTGGGGAGCGAGAGAGTTTCCTCCATTTTGTAGCTGCCAGCCATGCTGGTGTGAGCTCCAGGGCATCTGGTGAACAACCCATGAGGAAGAAGCTGAAAATAGGAACAAAGCAGCATAAAGATGATTATTGAGGTATGGATTTATTAATTGTGCCGATGCAAATCAGGATTTAAAGTTCATGTGTGATAAATGCAGGGAAGCACTGGGAAATGAAAGTTTAAAACCCTCAAAACTTCAAAGACATTTGAAGACTAAGCATGGCGAGTTCGAGGACAAACCTCATTATTTTTTTCAACGGTGCAGTGAGATCTTGAATCATCGGCTGAAGTCCTTAGCAAAAATGTAACATTGAATAACAAAGCAGGTGAGATGGGTGAGGACCAAGCAGGCTCACCTGTCACATGAAAGGTAAATGAAAATGGTGCGTCGCGATGGTCGGCTGGCATGGGTCGCAAAGGTCGGCTGGTGTAGGTCACAAATGTCATGAGAATGTCGCTTTAAGAAATGTTTGGCTGCTCATATTACTGCAGTGATGTCAGAGTGTGGGTGGAGCTGGGCTGTCTGTCAGCTTTTTACTTTTGTTTTAGGCTGTTTGCTGTTTGTGTTTTAGTTTCGTTTTCAGTGTTGGAGCTGAAACCAGACAGAACATGTGTACTGTTGATCTCTCTGCCATGAAGAGACTATCTCTTGATCATTTGGTGAATTCAGAATTATAAATGTATTCAGTAGTGAATGTAAACCTAATATGCTTCTGTTAAAAGGTGTTTCTTCTGTCTTCTGGATGTTGTTTGGGAAGTTATTCAGGATTACTTAGTGTTGTATTCTTTGGGGGTTGTATCTGAATTAATGGTTGCTAAGATGTTCACTGTATATTTCAAAAAGGTTAACTTGAGTCCATAGAATAAACATTGTTTGCTTTAAAAAATACATTTCCATTTCTGCTGTACCACACCTGTAGAGTGGGCCGTGTGCTCCCCATACCACAATCTATTCAAAGTTGTGGGCCAGGTGAACTCCATGAGACACTTTGGGGTTCTCTGAACCCTGGCCCATAACACAAAGGTCGGCCGGCGTGGGCCCCGAAGGATGGCTGGTTGGTAAAAATGGATCCCTGGCGAACACAGTTGCAGGTGGTACACACGGCTGCCACTGTGCATGTGTGATGGAGGGAATGAATGTTTAACGTGGTGGATGGGCGCCGATCAAGTGGGGCTGCTTTGTGCTGGATGGTGTCAAGCTTCTTGAGTGTTGTTAGAGAGCTGCACTCACCCAGGCAGGTGGGGAGCATTCCATCACACTCCAGACTAGATGACAGACAGGCTTTGGAGAGTCAGGAAGTGACTCACTCGCTGCAGTATTCCCAGCCTCTGACCTCCTCCTCCAGCCACAGTGTATATATGGCTAGCCCAGTTCCGTTTCTGGTCAATGGGAACGCCCAGGATGTTGATAGTGAGGGATTCAGCGATGGTAATGACATTGAGTGTCAAAGGTTGGATTCATTTTTGTCGAAAATGCCTGGCACTTGTGTGGCGCAAACGTTACTTGCTACCTATCGGCCCAAGGCTGACTGTTGCCCAGATCTTGTGGCATATGGGCCTGGACTGCTTCGATATCTGAGGAATCACAAATGGAGCTGAACGTCGTGTGATCATCAGTGAACCTTCCCACTTCTGAACTTGTGATAGAGGGGAGGCCATTGATGAAGCAACTGAAGGTGGTTGGGCCTAGTTCAGAAAGAGGAAAATTTGACGGCCTCCTTCAAGGTGTAAGATGTCAATTGCAAAAAATCAGCCCCCTGCCTAGAACATTGCCAGGAATCATCGTCCCATTGGGCACAGGTCCTAACAGGGAAAGGGCAAATATCAGACCCTGGGCTGAGGGGTTTTTCATACACAGGTTGGACACTTAGAATAGACTTTTGGGTAATTGCTGAAGAAGAAGCTGGATTCTTCGATCCTGAGGATTGTTTCTCTTTTCTCATACTCTGGATGTGTACGTCACTGGCAAGCTTGCTATTTTTTGCTCATTGCTGGTTGAACCTTGAACCGTGGCTGTCCAGGTGGTGATGGGGTGTGGGGGGGCCTCCCATTGCACAAGTGACCAGGGAGTCCCAGCATATTGACCCAGCGATGATGAAGCAATGAATCGATGCGTTAATTGGCACAGCGTGTGACACGGAGAGGGAACAGAGCAGAACAGCACTGGAAGGATGTCCGACATGAAAACCACTTCCTTCCTATCAGGGTATCATTGCAACCCCACCCTCCACTCTCCCTTGAAAGCTGAAGAAAGACATTTCATTTGTATAGCGCCTTGTCTTGGTCCTTAGATTGCCCATTGCTCTTCAACACTGACAAGTTATCCATTCACTACAGACTCAGTTAAAAACGAGTTAAACAAGCTGAAAGGATTTCCAGTGGGAGTGACCTTTAAGCTGAAACATCCCTATGAATTTAGATTGTCCCTGAAAACTGAAACCTGATTTATTCACAGCCCAATGGGATGATGATTCCTGGCAATCTTCGAGGCAGGGGGCTGATTTTTTGCAATTGACTGAGGCACTAATTTTTCCACTGCAGAAATTAAACTAATTTTAAACACAAACAAAAATCTACCACTCGGTCTCACCCCGGTCTGTTGGCTGTTTCGTTTCCTTGGTCTCTGCTGTTCCGAGTGCCTTTTCACCGCAGGTTTCGGAGAAGCGTTGTGAGTTTTTGAAGCAATGTTTTTGTACATCCCTCTTTCATAGTCAGAGTATCAGAGAATTGTGACAGAACTGAAGGAGGCCATTCAGCCCATGATGTCTAACCCATGCCAGCGCTTGAAACTTCGAATTTGAGTTGCCAACTCTGGTTGGCCGTATTCCTGGAGCTGCCATCTCATGACCTTCACCGCCCCGATATTTGGGCTTGTTTAGCACAGTGGGCTAAACAGCTGGCTTGTAATGCAGATCAAGACCAGCAGCGCGGGTTCAATTCCCATACTGGCCTCCCCGAACAGGTGCCGGAATGTGGCCACTAGGGGCTTTTCACAGTAACTTCAGGGGCGGGTTTAGCACAGGGCTAAATCGCTGGCTTTGAAAGCAGACCAAGGCAGGCCAGCAGCACGGTTCAATTCCCGTACCAGCCTCCCCGAACAGGCGCCGGAATGTGGCGACTAGGGGCTTTTCACAGTAACTTCATTTGAAGCCTACTTGTGACAATAAGCGATTATTATTATTATTTTTGTAATAACCACAAAGCAGGAAGTGGTCAAATAATATTTTGTTGCGTTTAAAGCGGATTTTGATGTTGCCTCAGTAAGTTTGCACCTGGGTCTTTCTGTTGACAGATTAATTTTCAGTATGTGGAGAGTCCAGGGCAATGCTGGAGGGGTTGGCAACTGTAATGCCAGATAAGCTTTAGACCAGCCAAAAGAGTTAAACTCAATTTACCTTGTGACTAATGTTAAGCGAATCTAAACAGAAACCTCTGTGTGTTGGTTTCTTATCCTCAGAATAAGTACCAGGGTCCTTAATCATCTCATCTTGTCCCACCTGCATTTTCGGAGATCATGTCTTCTGGCTGTCTCATGCATCAAATAACTCAATTTCAATCTACGCCGAGTGAGAATGTAGCAACATCTGCTTTTAAATTGGACTCTCCTGAATTTCAATTCACCGGCAAGCCCTACAAGCCAGCTTAGGGGGATTAATGTTCTTCAACACGCTTTCTCTTCAGTTAGACTTTGACTATAGTCGGTGTTTAGCTTTATCTGCGGACAATCGGGCTGACCACCATCGTTCACAAGCCCCCCCCCACCGCCCCCATGCCGCCGCATACGGCGCCCCCAACCACCAGGCAGAATTTTACCAACCAGCCTGGCAGGCTACGAGGTGGCGGAGGTGAGCTGGTAAAAGAATGCAGAGCTGTGTTAGGACAGCTGCACACTGCAGTCCCGTCACTGTCAGGGGCCAGATGCGGAGAGTCTGCCTGCCTCCATGGTGGAGGGCGGCCAATTTAGGTAATTTACAGAATCACCGAAGCAGCAGAAAAATACAGTGAAAAGGCCCTTCGGCCCATTGAGTCTGCACCGCCGCATGAAGCACCTGATCTGCCAATCCTAATCCCTTGGCCCATAGCCTTGAATGTTACATAGAACATAGAACGATACTGCGCAGTACAGGCCCTTCGGCCCACGATGTTGCACCGAAACAAAAGCCATCTAACCTACACTATGCCATTATCATCCATATGTTTATCCAATAAACTTTTAAATGCCCTTAATGTTGGCGAGTTCACTACTGTTGCAGGTAGGGCACTCCACGGCCTCACCACTCTTTGCGTAAAGAACCTACCTCTGACCTCTGTCCTATATCTATTACCCCTCAGTTTAAAGCTATGTCCCCTCGTGCTAGCCATTTCCATCCGCGGAAGAAGGCTCTCACTGTCCACCCTATCTAACCCCCTGATCATTTTGTATGCCTCTATTAAGTCTCCTCTTAACCTTCTTCTCTCCAACGAAAACAACCTCAAGTCCATCAGCCTTTCCTCATAAGATTTTCCCTCCATACCAGGCAACATCCTGGTAAATCTCCTCTGCACCCACTCCAAAGCCTCCACGTCCTTCCTATAATGCGGTGACCAGAACTGTACGCAATACTCCAAATGCGGCCGTACCAGAGTTTTGTACAGCTGCAACATGACCTCCTGTCTCCGGAACTCAATCCCTCTACCAATAAAGGCCAACACTCCATAGGCCTTCTTCACAACCCTATCAACTTGGTGGCAACTTTCAGGGATCTATGTACACGGACACCTAGATCCCTCTGCTCATCCACACTTCCAAGAACTTTACCATTAGCCAAATATTCCGCATTCCTGTTATTCCTTCCAAAGTGAATCACCTCACACTTCTCTACATTAAACTCCATTTGCCACCTCTCAGCCCAGCTCTGCAGCTTATCTATGTCCCTCTGTAACCTGCTACATCCTTCCATACTGTCGACAACACCACCGACTTTAGTGTCATCTGCAAATTTACTCACCCACCCTTCTGCGCCTTCCTCTAGGTCATTGATAAAAATGACAAACAGCAACGGCCCCAGAACAGATCCTTGTGGTACTCCACTTGTGACTGTACTCCATTCTGAACATTTCCCATCAACCACCACCCTCTGTCTTCTTTCAGCTAGCCAATTTCTGATCCACATCTCTAAATCACCCTCAATCCCCAGCCTCCGTATTTTTGCAATAGCCTACCGTGGGGAACCTTATCAAACGCTTTGCTGAAATCCATATACACCACATCAACTGCTCTACCCTCGTCTACCTGTTCAGTCACCTTCTCAAAGAACTCAATAAGGTTTGTGAGGCATGACCTACCCTTCACAAAGCCATGCTGACTATCCCTGATCATATCATTCCTATCTAGATGATTATAAATCTTGTCCCTTATAATCCCCTCCAAGACTTTACCCACTACAGACGTGAGGCTCACCGGTCTATAGTTGCCGGGGTTGTCTCTGCTCCCCTTTTTAAAAAAAGGGACCACATTTGCTATCCTCCAGTCCTCTGGCACTATTCCTGTAGCCAATGATGACATAAAAATCAAAGCCAAAGGTCCAGCAATCTCTTCCCTGGCCTCCCATAGAATCCTAGGATAAATCCCATCAGGCCCCAGGGACTTATCTATTTTCAGCCTGTCCAGAATTGCCAACACCTCTTCCCTACATACCTCAATGCCATCTATTCTAATAGCCTGGGTCTCAGCATTCTCCTCCACAACATTATCTTTTTCCTGAGTGAATACTGACGAAAAATATTCATTTAGTATCTCGCCTATCTCTTCAGACTCCACACACAACTTCCCATCCCTGTCCTTGACTGGTCCTACTCTTTCCCTAGTCATTCGCGTATTCCTGACATACCTATAGAAAGCTTTTGGGTTTTCCTTGATCCTTCCTGCCAAATACTTCTCATGTCCCCTCCTTGCTCGTCTTAGCTCTCTCTTTAGATCCTTCCTCGCTACCTTGTAACTATCCATCGCCCCAACTGAAACTTCACACCTCATCTTCACATAGGCCTCCTTCTTCCTCTTAACAAGAGATTCCACTTCTTTGGTAAACCACGGTTCCCTCGCTCGGCACCTTCCTCCCTGCCTGACCGGTACGTACTTATCAAGAACACGCAGTAGCTGATCCTTGAACAAGCTCCACTTATCCAGTGTGTCCAACACTTGCAGCCTACCTCTCCACCTTATCCCCCCCAAGTCACGTCTAATGGCATCATAATTGCCCTTCCCCCAGCTATAACTCTTGCCTTGCGGTGTATACTTATCCCTTTCCATCCTTAACGTAAACGTCACCGAATTGTGGTCACTGTCCCCAAAGTGCTCACCTACCTCCAAATCCAACACCTGGCCTGGTTCATTACCCAAAACCAAATCCAACGTGGCCTCGCCTCTTGTTGGCCTGTCAACATATTGTGTCAGGAAACCCTCCTGCACACACTGTACAAAAAACGACCCATCTAATGTACTCGAACTATATCTTTTCCAGTCAATATTTGGAAAGTTAAAGTCTCCCATAATAACTACCCTGTTACTTTCGCTCTTATCCAGGATCATCCTCGCCATCCTTTCCTCTACATCCCTAGAACTTTTTGGAGGCCTATAGAAAACTCCCAACAGGGTAACCTCTCCTTTCCTGTTTCTAACCTCAGCCCATACTACCTCGGAAGAAGAGTCCCCATCTAGCATCCTCTCCGCCACTGTAATACTGCTCTTGACTAGCAGCGCCACACCTCCCCTCTTTTGCCTCCTTCTCTGAGCTTACTAAAACACCTAAACCCCGGAACCTGCAACATCCATTCCTGTCCCTGCTCTTTCCATGTCTCCGAAATGGCCACAACATCGAAGTCCCAGGTACCAACCCATGCTGCCAGTTCCCCTACCTTATTTCGTATACTCCTGGCATTGAGGTAGACACACTTCAAACCACCTACCTGAACACTGGCCCCCTCCTGCGACGTCAAATCTGTGCTCCTGACCTCTATACTCTCATTCTCCCGTACCCTAAAACTACAATCCAGGTTCCCATGCCCCTGCTGCATTAGTTTAAACCCCCCCAACGTGCCAAGTGCTCACCCAGGTACTTTTTAAAGGATGTGAGGCAACCCGCCTCTACCACCCTCCCAGGCCGTGCATTCCAGACCCTCACCACCCTCTGGGGAAAAATGGTTTCCTCAATTCCCCCCCCCCCGCCCCCGAACCTCCCACCCCTCACCTTGAACCTGTGTCCATTCGTAACTGACCCTTAACTAAGGGACACAGCTGCTCCCTATCCACCCTGTCCATGCCTCTCATAATCTTGTCCACCTCGATCAGGTCGCCCCTCAGTCTCCTCTGCTCCAGCGAAAACAACCCAAGCCTATCCAACCTCTCTTCATAACTTAAATGCTACATCCCAGGCAACATCCTGGTGAATCTCCTCTGCACCCCCTCCAGTGCAATGACATCCTTCCTATAATGTGGCGCCCAGAACTGCACACAGCTGTGGCCTCACCGATGTTCTATACACAATCTTCCTCGTTTTTGTAATCTATGCCACGATTAGACGCCAAGTAAGGCTCATTCTACAGAGTCACTGACATTTCACCCATTGAAACATGGAAAATAGGAGCAGGAGGCTGCCCTTTGACACTTCGAATCAGCTCCACCATTCAATATGAACATGGCTGATCTTGTAGCTCAATGCCGTACTCCCGCACTCGCCCATCATCCCTTGAAACCTGTGGAGTTTGGAGATCTATCTATTTGCTTTTTAAATATATTCAGCGACTTGAAAATTTGATTTCAATTTATTCTCACGGGGTTCTCAACCTTAAATGTTGGGAATCCTGTTACATCAGTGGTGGGGGGACAATCGCAATCGAACTTGCCGCTTATGCATAACGCTGTCACGAGATTTTGCGCTCCCGTCGCCATTCACGCCCAATGCGAATGGGTACGCAAATCTTTTTGTCTTCCATCATCAGGACAAATGGAAGAGTATCAAATTTCAAAGAGCATCAATTTATACTGCACGAGAAAAGAGCTCTGATTGGTTGGAAAGCTGACTGATTGGTTGAGGCGTTGCCATGGAGAATCAACAAGGGAACTATCGTCCCCCATGATTTTGTTTGATTCAAAAGGGGTGCAATGCCTGGACATGTTCCTTTTCCTTGCAGAGGACAGGTCCCTGTGCATGAATATAGGAGACTCTAGCAAGTGTATGTGACCTAAACGGCGAGCCCGACTGATAATCTTGAATTGGTCCTTGATGTAACTCTTAGCACATTCGTGATTGCTCAACGAGTACTATCCAATCGCAGATTTAAAATTAACTTCTCTCCTTTAAAATGCCCCTGGACAGAGGATGTCGTTTTCGTTGGTCTGATAATGCTCCTGTGACCTTTGGGACATTTACTATGTTTCAGGCACTACATAAATGCAAGGGTTTGTTCTTGTGATGTCTGTGGCACTCCTATAATGGAGTCCTTTTAAAATTTGGGTTTTTCCCTTTGGCAGCTGAAAATGATAACTTTGTAGACACACCGGGCGGGATTCCCCAATAATGGTGCTATGTCCCCACGCCAGCATGAAACTGGCGCCAACCACTCCGGCGTCAACCGCCCCCGAAAGTGAGGAATTCTCCAATTTCTAGGGGGCTAGGTTGGTGCCGGAGTGGTTCCCGCAGCCCCAGCCGGCGCCGAAGGGCCGGCACGAGTTTGCGCATGCGCGGAACGGGTGGAGTATTTCTGTACATGCGCAGGGGTTCTCTTCTCCGTGCCGGCCCCCGGGCAATATGGCGGAGACCTACAGGGGCTCGGCGCGGAGGAAAGAAGGCCCTCACGAACCAGCCCGCCCGCCGATCGGTAGGCCCCGATCGCGGGACAGGCCACTGTGGGGGCACCCCAGGGGACGGATCCCCCCCCGCCCCCCCCCCCACCCCCAGGATGGCTCCCGCACACTTACCTGCCAGGTCCCGCCGTGTGTGTAATCCACGCCGGCGGGTCTGGGCAAAAATTGTCGGCCACTCGGCCCAACGGGGCCCGGAGAATCGCCGGAGGGGCCGCTGTCAACGGCCCCCGACCGGCGTGGCGGAATCCCGCTGGCGCCCGAAAAACGGCGCCGGAGAATAGGGAAGCTGGCGGTGGGGCGACGAGGCGGGACTTGCGCCTCCCCCTGGTGATTCGCCGACCCGGCGCAGGTTCAGAGAAGCCCGGCCACGGTTCCACACGAGCTGACCGCTCTGTATCACCTCAGCTCGGTGATCTTTCATTCTGTGTATGTTCGACTTTGTTTCCCATTGCAAGCTCTGTTCCCGAGCTACATCTCCCTGGCAACACTCTGAAACTAAACAAGCCTGTTCGCAGCCTCGGTGAATCATTTGACCCTGAGATAAGCTGCCAACCTTACATTCACGCCGTCAGGAAGAATGCCTAATTCCACAGCTGTAAAATCACCCGTCTCAGCTCTTCCACTGTCGAGACCCTCATCATGCTACACTCGAGGTTGTTAACAAAAATAGAAGCATACGGAATACGAGGCAACCCTGTGACATGGCTTTATAACTGCTGTGGAGAGAGGAGACATCGGGAGAAACGGGATTTTCTCTGGTTGGCTGGATGCGACATGTGTCGTTACCCAGGGAACCAGACTGGGAGGCTTTACACTGACCTGGTGAAGGAGTAGGAGCCAAATGCCCACGCTTGAGGCTGACACGAATTGAGAAGGCACAGTAAACTATCTAGTGGAAGCCAGCAGGTAGAAAGGGACAAGGATCAGGTGGAATGATGGAGTTTGATGTGGGGAAATGGTAGGCCGCACTCTTTGGCTCTGTAATAGGAAATGAAGGATATTTTCTTCACGGTCAGCGACTTTGAGCTGTGGTAGAGGAAAGAGATTGAGGTGTGCACGTCACTAATCGCTCCTATATAAAAAAGGTCATCAGAAATGGAATACTGTTGTGGAGCCCGGAATCCAAAGACAAAAGATGCTTCAGTTGTGAAAAGCCTTGGCCGGGAGTTTAAAAGAATGAGGGGGGATCTCACAGAAACCTAAATCCTAACGGGACTAGACAGGGTAGAGGCAAGAAGGATGTTCCAGGTGGCGGAGGAGTCCAGAACCAGGGGTCACAGCCCAAGGATACGCAGCAAACCATTTCGGACTGCGGTGGGGAGACATTCTTTCACCCTGAAAGTGGTGATCGTGTGGAATTCTCGACCACAGAAAGCAGTGGAGGCCGAAGCGTTCCATGTTTTCAAGATGGAGTCAGGTGTAGCACTTGGGGCTAAAGGGATCAAAGGATGTGGAGGGGAAAGGGGAAACAGGTTACTGGGTTGGCCGACCAACCATGATCATAATGAACGGCGGAGCAGGCTCGAAGGGCCGAATGGCCTCCCCCTGCCCCTCTTTTCTATGTTTCCAATGTTGCTTCACATCACAGCATTTTTGAGGGTCCCCGTCATTCATTCTTTGACTCTAAGCCCCCACAATCACTGGCACTGCACATCCCCCTCGCCCCCAGCAGATCTACTCACTCACCCCAACACCGCCACCTCAGCTCGTCACACCCCTCTCCCACTACCCCCCCCCCCCCCCCCCCCCCCCCAACCTCCCGGGTCTTCAATCCCACCGATGTCGGAGAAGAACCCAGAGTGCTAGGAGGGAAGCAGGCGTGGGCTGGTGGCTGGGGGTGGGGGAGGAGACAGCTGAGCACAGCTGGGGCTGCCAGTGATGCTCGAGCGGTTTGACGCTCCTCCTGATCTGAAGGAATGCGGGCTATAGGCCTACTCGGAGCAACCCAGAATAAGTCAGTGTAAATACCCAGGTAAATGCTGGGTAATCAGCTCAGGTTTTCATGCTGAACGGTCCCGGCTGGACAATCAGAATGGGCTCCCACGGTGCCATTTCTGGTGAATCAGATATTCTGCGTTCCCTGGTACCTGCAGTGCTCTTGTGACCTGCAATATCCCCAGACAGCTCAGCATTCACCATTATTGGGACAGAAAGCTCTCGTCCAATATGTTAATGGTAGGTTCATTATATTTTTAAGATACGCAAGTTGAAGCCATTTTCAATTAAGTCTTTAGAACACTTGTAAAGAGAGACTGCTGGGTTAGTAGGTCGGAGGCAGACATGTGCAATGCTGCATTCTATAAATAAGCCAACTATCAAGAAAATGATTTGTGCCACCTTTCAGTCTTGACCATCTGGCTTGGGGTCCATTTTTACAATAATAATCTTTATTGTCACAAGTAGGCTTACATTAACACAGCAATGAAGTTACAGCGAAAAGTCCTGAGTCGCCACATTCCGGCGCCTGTTCGGGTACACACAGGGAGAATTTCAGAATGTCCAAATTGCCTAAAAGCACGTCTTTCGGGACTTGTGGGAGGAAACCGGAGCGCCCGGAGGAAACCCACGCAGACACGGGGGAGAACGTGCAGACTCCGCACAGACAGTGACCCAAGCCGGGAATCGAAGCCGGGTCCCTGGCGCTGTGAAGCAACAGTGCTAACCACTGTGCCACCACGCAACAAGATGAAGGCGCAGCGAGGAACCTTTCCTTGTGCAATCAAGCTGACATTCTTCAAAACCTTTGCATAGTGAAACCGGACGGCCGCTGCCCTGCCTATGTGAAAGGCTTATGTTCACAGCCCTTGGTCATGGAGCCAGATTTAACGGGTGGTTTCCAAGAATTTGAAAGTCAGTTCACCAACCTCGGACTTCACTCAGCTTGGTTTTCCCTTCCCTGCTGTCAGTCTTCCCCTCGGGATGCAAGCAGCCATTGGTGCTCTACCTTGGGCCTCTGAGGAGGAAGAGGAAGAGCAACAATGCCAGCAGTGGCCGCAAGGGAAAAAAACAGCAGTCGCGCCGCTTGCCTTCTGCTCAGCCACATGTTGCCGTGCAGGACAGAGGGGCAAGACATGAGATTCAGCTCGCAGGAGGTGAGACACCCAACACAGGGTCTGCAGGCAGAGGGGGTGTGGTAGCATGGCCCCTTTAAGGGGCAAAACTTTGCGGGCTACGTGTCGGGCCTAGAGTCTATGGGGGCACAGCGTGTGAACGTAAGCCTATGTGGGATTTAGGTGCGGATCTGACCTTTGGGGTTTGGTCAGTGAGCCCGGGAGTCATGGGAACAAGACCTGTGTAGTAGTTGTGCTGTCCAGTGTGTATAGTTCACTCTCGTTCAATAAACCTTGTTTGTGTTTTGACATTGCCTCGTCGATCGCCTTGCAATATAGCATTGGCAACAAGAATAAATTTGGAATGGGGACGAGGGGGAGGGGTGGCAAGAGTCTCTCAGAATGCTAAAAGATAAAAGATCATCTGCGGTTGAATAGCCAGATGAAATGGGCCAGTTTGATCTGGAGGTCGAAAGTTGGGGGACAATATGTCGCAAGGTATCGATACTTTTTCTTGCTGCTAATGAAAAAATGGCAGAAGAGAAACAAAAGTGATATAGAACATAGAATTTACAGTGCTGAAGGAGGCCATTCGGCCCATTGAGTCTGCACCGGCCCTTGGAAAGAGCACCCCATCTAAGCCCCACACCTCCACCCTATCCCTGCATCCCCAGTAACCCCACTTAAACTTATTGGACACTAAGGGGCAATTTAGCACGGCCAATCCACCTAACCTGCACATCTTTGGACTGTGGGAGGAAACCGGAGCACCCGGAGGAAACCCACGCACACCCGGGGAGGACGTGTAGACTCCGCACAGACAGTAACCCAAGCCGGGAATCGAACCTGGGACCCTGGCGCTGTGAAGCAACCGTGCTAAGCATATCATTTACAGTTTGCGACCAATAAACGTGCAACGTCGCGCGAAGCTTGGCATCTCCAGAGGCCCCGGCCTCCCAATTTTATCACAGGGCTAAAGAGCTGGCAGCAAGGTTCAATTCCCGTAGCAGCCTCCCCGAACAGGTGCCGGAATATGGCGACTAGGGGCTTTTCACAGTAACTTCATTTGAAACCTACTTGTGATGATAAGCGATTTTAATTTCATTTCAATTAGTGAGAGACCATTATAGCCCCTGACCCTCCACGAGTGGGCAGAGATACAAGTTTCATACAGCTATCAGAGGTCCGGGTGAAACGGTATCTGCCTTCGTAGCCAATACATGTCTGAACATTGTGAATTTGGAAGTTCACTCGGCGACAAGCTGCGTGACCGGTTCGTTTGTGGGATCAATCACTGAAATATTGGCAGAAACCAAGGCAAGGTTGTTGAGTCGGCTCAAGTAACTAAAAGCATTGAGCAGAGCGCTTTCGAATTGCAAAGCGTGCAGACTGAGGTGACCCAGTTATGGCGGGAAGCAGCGGCTGCTGCAGGTTCCCGAAGCGAGAGAGCAGCAGAGCCTGAAAATAGGAACTGTGACCTGCAGTCACAAAGCTTAGAGGTTTGTTACTGTTGTGGGGGAGAACGCTCCCAGGACAGGTGCAGGTACGAAGAATTCATCTGTTTCAGATGGAATAAGAAAGGCCATTTGCAAGCCAGGTGCAGAGGCAGTCAGTCTATTCAAATTCCCCCCAAAACAACGGCCATTGCAGCCAACAAGCTTGAGGAAGACCTTGAAGAAACATCAGAAGTGTACAATCTTAATATGGTGAGATTATGTAACCCCCCCCCCCATTGAGAACACCCCCGTTGTCCGTGGCCGACCACTCAAAATGGAGGTTGATACAGGCACAGTAGCGGGTGAGCAGATGTTTAAGTATGCGCAGGGAGGGTTCCACCCTGTGAATCTCAGCAGTACTTCGGTCACCTTAGCCACCCATACTGGAGAGGCACTGAAGATATTGGGGACGGCATCAATACCATCATCAGTCAGCCCAGTTACCATTCATAGATGTGGAGAGAAAGAGGCCAAACCTCATGGGATGTGATTGGCCGAAGAAAGTTAGATTGAATTGGTTGGAAATATTCAGCATCACTGACAAGGTTTTCCAGGAACTTCTACGGAAATACCGCAAGATCTTCTACAGAGTCAGGATGAATCAAAGGAATGAAAGCAAAGATCGGCGTAGTGCCGGAAGTAACACCAGATGTTTCCCCCGCCAGACCAGTGCCTTATGCTCTACATCAGAAAGTAGAGGTGGGGTTGAAGCTTCTGGAGGACCGGGGGTAATTACTCCAGTGCAGTTTTCAGAATGGGCAGCATCCGTCGTGCCAGTGTTGAAGCTAAACTGCACAGTCCGAATCTGTGATGATTACAAGATGATGGCGAACAGTCGGCATGTGGCACAGTGGTTAGAACTGCGGCCTATGGCACTGAGGACCCGGGTTTGAAACCCGGCCCTGGGTCACTGACCTTGTGGGGTTTGCACATTCCCATTCCACAGGAAGTCGTGCTGGTTGTACATTTTGTCCCTTTGTTGCATATGGAGCCTAATCTGTTCCGACTTTCCGAAATGCCAGCCGGTAAGAACCATCCTCTTAACTCCTGGTCCACTCTTTAATGTGGCTGGATGCAATTGGTAAGGTGGACCGGTTCATTTGTGGGATCAATCACTGAAGCATTGGCAGACTCTGTGGTGTCAGGCGTCAAGAAGATGGTCCTTACGGGCTGACATTTCAAGAAGTCGAAACGGGGGGACAAAATCACTTGTGAGGACAGGGACCTCCTGTGGGTTTGCAGAGTGATAGTGACATAGAACATAGAACATAGAACATAGAACAATACAGCGCAGTACAGGCCCTTCGGCCCACGATGTTGCACCGAAACAAAAGCCATCTAACCTACACTATGCCATTATCATCCATATGTTTATCCAATAAACTTTTAAATGCCCTCAATGTTGGCGAGTTCACTACTGTAGCAGGTAGGGCATTTCACGGCCTCACTACTCTTTGCGTAAAGAACCTACCTCTGACCTCTGTCCTATATCTATTACCCCTCAGTTTAAAGTTATGTCCCCTCGTGCCAGCCATATCCATCTGCGGGAGAAGGCTCTCACTGTCCACCCTATCCAACCCCCTGATCATTTTGTATCACCGCCCCCGGGGCGGTGGCCTCTTCTTCAAGAATTACATGGTGGTCACTCGGGGAAATCTAAAATGAAGGAGTTGTGTACGGTTGCCAAGGATCGACAAGGTTATTGACGGTATGGTCAATCAGTGTGACCACTGTCAGTCTCAACACAACGTTCCACCTCCAGCAAGTTTGTACCCATGGGTGTGGACGGGGATGAGTCCACACATCGGTTTTGAGGCTTTTTGGACATTGTTGTGGGCCAGGGTTTAGAAAACTCCAAAGTATATTGTGGCGTTCACCTGACCTACAACAGTTTATTTATTTTGGTTACGATGAGCACAAGGGTCTGCCTTTCAGGTTTTATTCAACAGAGGCCTTCAGCACTTTTAATCAAAAACAAGCTTTATTCTAAGAACTTAGTTAACATTTGTATAAACACACAGTAAGAATTTTTATCAACAACAAACATAAAGACCCCACACAGCTACAGTAATCTATGTATATCCCTTAATGTCTTAAGGGGCTGTTTAGCACAGGGCTAAATCACTGGCTTTGAAAGCAGACCAAGGCAGGCCAGCAGCACAGTTCGATTCCCGTAACAGCCTCCCGAACAGGCGCCGGAATGTGGCGACTAGGGGCTTTTCACAGTAACTTCATTTGAAGCCTACTTGTGACAATAAGCGATTTTCATTCATTCATTTCATTTCATTCATGAATCCCCCTTTAACTGTTCCAATTCAATAACAAAATCCAAGTAAAACCAGAAACCCCTTTTCAAAGGTGTGGTCCAGCACATTCTTACTGGTATAAGACGTGTTAACTCTGTTCCCTTTCCAAACAGCAGGTTTGAGTTCCTTCCACAAAGCAATTATCTCTTTTAAGTTACCAAGCAGTCTGGAAACAGCTTTTAAAATGAAGATAGAGAGACACTTCTTTCAACCTGTCCACCCACTAATTACTTCTGTCTGGCAGGTTTTATCAACAATAGATAGGAACGACATGTTTAGCAACACAACCCCCCCCCCCCCCCCCCCCCACCACCCCCCATCCAAGCAACTCTTGTTGCCTCCTATGAGGTAACCTGGTGCCCAGAACTGAACCTGAGTTCGGATAAAATGTCCAGCCGCAGAGTTACATGGGGAGGCCGTACAAGCGATTGTTTGTATTAAAAGAGGTTTTGGAGAGGCGTGCCAGCAAACAGAATTTACTCTCAAACTTTATGGTACGATTGGAAGCCCTCCAATAAATCAGTCTTGTTTCTGATCCCACATGTCCATTTTTATTGAAATTGCTCAGCATCTAGTTAGAATTAAATGGCTTTAAAGCGTGAGTAATGGTGCCATTGGGAACAATCATTTAGTCATATATGATTATTTCCATCACAAAATATTCATTCAATGTTTCTGTGTTTGTAATTTGGAGTAATTAAGTAAAAACACAAATCCCGAACCAGTGGCTTTCATTGTTAATATAATTACTGCAATAAAAATATGTGTGCGTAACATGAAATGAAGACAAATGGGGAGAAAAACTGGTAAAATGTAAGAGTAGTGACAGCTGTCCCTACCCACAGTGACTGACATCTGTGTACATGTCCTTACAGCCAGCATGCCCCTCGCTACATGGTGTGACTCCGGGGCGTCAGCTGTTGCTCTGTGAGTATCACTCTTCTCTTAACCAGAAGGTTGTGGGCATAAATCTGTGCTGACACTCCACAGCAGCACTGTGGGAGTCTTCTTCTTTGGCGATCACTCGCTGACGAGTATGATGGGCCACCTAAAAAATCCTTGGTACTGGTCACGGGTTGTGTGGGTTCTTGGGTGGCTGATAGAAACATAGAAAATAGGTGTAGGAGTAGGCCATTCGGCCCTTCGAGCCTGCACCAACATTCAATGTAATCATGGCTGATCAAGCAAATTCAGTATCCCACTTCCCGCTTTCTCCCAATACCCCTTGATCCCTTTAGCCGCAAGGGCCACGTCCAGCTGCCTCTTGAATATATCCAACGACCTGGCCCCAACAGCTTTCTGTGGTAGAGTATTCCACAAGTTCACAGCTCTCTGAGAGAAGAAGATCTTCCTCATCTCAGCCCTGAATGGCTTACCCCTTATTCTCAGGCTGTGACCCCTAGTTCTAGACGTCCCCAACATCAGGAACATTCTTCCCACATCCAACCTGTCCAGTCCCATCAGGATATTATAAGTTTCTATGAGATCCCCTCTCATTCTTCTAAGCTCCAGTGAGTGCAAGCCCAGTTGATCCAGTCTTTCTTCATATGTCAGTCCTGCCATCCCGGGAATTAGTCCGGTGAACCTTCGCTGGACACCCTCAATAGCAAGAATGTCCTTCCTCAAACTAGGAGACCAAAACTGCACACAATACTCAAGGTGTGGCCTCACCAAGGCCCTGTATAACTGCCGCAAGACATCCCTAGTCCTGTCTTCAAAGCCTGCCTGATCCTGGACCCGTACCTTCAATTGCACACTTGGCAGATGTTCCCGGGAGGTGGGATCAGTCCTTGGACTCTAGATCGCTGGTATTCCGATCTCAGGCTCCTTTTCCGGACGTCCTCTCGCCCTTGGGTATCCTCGAGGAATGGTGTCCCTTCAATCGGGAGGTTCATCCATGACATCGCCATCTCCACTCTCTCAGAAGAGAATCTCCAAACAATGCTCGACACCTTCACGAAAGCATACCGAAGGATCGGTCTCAGCCTCAAACCTTAAGAAGACTCAAGTCCTATGCTTTGGCAGGGCTGCACCATTAAAGGTGCCATCTTTTTAATGAAATGTTTAAACCAAGGCCCTGCCTGTCTCCTCAACTGGATGTGAAAGTGTAGAATCCAATGGAAGGGAGGCAGGAACACATTGTAGGATAGGAATGAACAAAGGCAGATTTCCTCCCTGACATAAGATGAACCAAATGGGTTTTTATCGACAATGGACAATGGTTCCATGGTTATCATTAGACCTTTCATTCCAAATTTTTATTGAATTCAAATTTCACTATCTGCCGTGGCGGGATTCGAACCCGGATGTCCAGAGCATTATTACCCTGGGTCTCTGGATTACTCGTCCAGTGACAATACCACTGTGCCACCATCTACCCATAAGGACATTAATAAACTAGATGGGTCTTCACAACAATCGATGATGATTATCACATCACCATTATTGAGACCAGCTTTTTAATTCCAGATTTATTCATTAAATTTTAAATCACACAGGTGCCCCGAAGGAAAAAAACATTTCAGACCAGTAATTGACAAAATAACAGGCATGATCAATTTGACTGGAGACGAAGTTGAATCCAAACTGAGGCTTTATTAGTGTCAGATGTGTGGCCCCCCCACAGCAGCTGGCGAAATGGCTGCGAGCTGGAGGACACGCAAATTTATACCCCGCCTCCTGGGCGGAGCTATCTTGCAGAGGCCACAGGCGAACCTGTAGTGCAGGTCCTACCGTACAACATCTAATATCAGAACACAGTGGTTTACTACGAGAACCATGGGGTAACGTTGGAGAAATGTCTTCAGGCAGAGGGTTCCATAGAATCTCTAAAGTGTAGAAGGAGGCCACTTGGCCCATCGAGTCTGCATGGACCTTCCGAAAGCGTCTACCTAGCCCTACTTCCCCGCCCTGTCCTGTAACCCCGTGCATTGATCATGGCAAATCCACCCAACCTGCACATCTTTGGACTTTGAGAGGAAGCCGGAGCACCCGGAGGAAACCCGCACACACGGGGAGAACGTGCAGACTCCACACAGACAGTCACCCGAGGCCGGAATTGAACCCGGGTCCCTGGTGCTGAGAGGCAGCAGTGCTAACCACTGTGCCACCGTGCCACCCTGATCTGGAATGATCTGGAAAGGGAATCAAATTCCGTAGGAAACCTCCTAAAGCACTGGATTCGTACTTGAAGTGGATTCATTTTTCAGGCTTATGGGGGAAAAGCAGTGATGAATTGGATAATAATCTTTATTAGTGTCACAAGTAGGCTTACATTACCACTGCAGTGAAGTTAGTGTGAAAATCCCCTGTCGACCTGTCTTGAGGGCAGCCCCAACAGGGGTTATACTCTCCCGGCCTGGCTGTCAGAGTTGTAGTGGTGTCAATGTCAAGGTGCTATTTCTCAGGAAGGATGAATGAAGCCTCGCTCACAAACTAAATTAAATGACTAGATTTTAAACCCGTAGGCTCCTGACTTCGAGACGACGCACCTCTTTGAGCACAGTGGAGCCAGTGTTATTGATGTCTCTTGTTGGGTTTGCAGTGCGACTGCGGATCCTGTCTTTTCAATCAGGAATAAGCAGCTTACATGTTTAAGTAAATTATATCCAAGAATCAGACAACATCAAATACAGACAACTGAATGTGCCTCTTTAAGTAACGTTGCATGAGATCTCATCTTATTTCAATCCGTAACATCTCTTGCGATGTTACTTATTGATTACAGCTCCCCACTGCCAGAACAAAAGAAAAAAGTCATTCTCGCCACAAGTAAATGCGCAAAACAATCGCTTACGCATTTGGAATGTGAAGAGATAGAAATTGATTTTCGCATTGATGTACAAAGCTTAAATGCAGAGTGACATCCCATTATGCTGTTAGACCCATTTTAGTCAAGGATGAAGGTGCAGGCAGCTTCGCCTCCCCCCCTCACTGACGCCACGCCGTTTATTGTTCGCAGTGCTAGCCAGCAGAGGTTAATCATCGGTGAATACGTCTCCAAACAGCCAGCACAAACATTGATACTCGGCTAGCCCCGGCTACTGCTGCTGGCCGAGCCGGCGTTAGCGTCCTGTTCAAAGATTGAGCATCGCTCTCTTACTTTTATTGCAAAGAAAGAATTTCCATTCATTTATCTTTTCACCTCTCAGCTCTTCGCAAAGCGCTCTGCAGACAACAAAATACTGTCGAAGCGTACCTCTTAACTATTGTTACCCTTCGGGCTAGCAATATAGAATGGGGTGTGTGTGGGGGGGGGGGGGGGGGGCGGCCACAGTCTCAGAATAAGACGGGTCAGCCGTTTCGGACTAAGGTGAGGAGAAATGTCTTCACTCAAAGGTTGCCATTCCTTGAAATCTGCTACCACTGAGGGCGGTGGATGTCCAGCTACTGAGTATATTCACGAGGCCAATTGATCTTTGGATGCTCAGGGGAATTAAGGGATAAGGGGATATAGTTGAGGTCGAAGATTATCTGTGATCTCAGTGAATGGCATGACAGTCTCACGGAGTCAAATGAACTACGCCAGCTCCTATTCCTTACGTTCCTATGTAATGTATAGAATGCAGCAGTGGATTTTTTACAGTGAACACGAGCAACAGTGAAACATGTCATTAGTTTTTGTTGATATTGCTTGAGGGGTAAACGTGGTCCAGAATACTAAGGAGAACACCTCAGTTCTTTTTAAAGTTCTGTGGGATCCTGTACGTGAGAGAGCAGACCAGACCTTCATTCACCATCCCCTCGGAAAGGCAGACCTCAGCATTCCCTCGGTATTGCGCTCGGAAGCGTTGGGGGGCAGCGAAACGTGGGTTGTACGGGATGATAATAAGCTGGTTCCAAGTGTTATATTATGTTTTGTGCACGTGCATGCCGTACGGCAGAGCAAGGGGGAATGTGGGGCTGGAGAATAATACCACCCACGGTATGATGTATAGAGTCACATACAGCATAGAGTGCAGAAGGAGGCCATTCGGCCCATCGAGTCTGCACCGACCCACTTAAGCGCTCACTTCCACCCTATCCCCATAACCCAATAACCCCTCCTAACCTTTTTCTGAGCCGGAGCTGTGGCTCCGCCCCTTTGAGACAGGCTCTCAGTGCAGGAGAAGCTACAGGTTGGCACACATCTAGTTGATTAAAGCCACTGTTCTTTGGTACAAACCTTTTTCTGGTCACTAAGGGCAATTTATCGCGGCCAATCCACCTAACCTGCACATCTTTGGACTGTGGGAGGAAACCGGAGCGCCCGGAGGAAACCCACGCAGACACGGGGAGAACGTGCAGACCCTGCACAGACAGTGACCCAAGCCGGGATTCGAACCTGGGACCCTGGCGCTGTGAAGCCACAGTGCTATCCACTTGTGCTACCAAGCTGCACATGGAAATAGACTCAGAGAACATGCTGGAAGCAGCCTGCATGGAGACAGCCCCATGCTTGTCAGCAAACTCCACACGGACAGTAACTGGCATCATCCCAGTTAACTCTGTAAATAGTTAAAGATTAACAATAAACGGTTCATGGCTAAATATACAAGCCTGCAGACTGCACAACTGAGACTTCCAGTGAACCCATAATGCAACATGGTGCCCTATCATGGCACTCTAACACAACACCAAGCATGTGAGGTCGCTGGCTTTGTTTGTATTACTGGTTTCAAATAGGGGTAATGGGAAAATTTTTTCTCCTCAAATGCGAAGTGGCAGGAAAGGTTTTCGAAGGCACGCTCTCCATTATAGTGTGCAATCTTGGTTAATTCTTTCTGTTATGTTCACTGCTTGGCAGTATGGCTAGGACTTGCAAACATGGAACTCAGTCAAAGCATTATTGACTTTATGTCACAAATGTACCAAAGGTAAATTAACAAGTGGCATTGGTGAAAAAAACAATCCCGGAAAGATGGGGAAGTAGAGACACAGATAGGTAATGGGGCAGGAAATAGACTTGAGACATGTAAAGAGAATAGGGACTGGAAACAGAATAAACTTGTATGGGGCATGGGAGTTAAAAGAACACAATAAAGTAATTTAAGAAAGGAAGACTTGCACCTACCTCTCACTGTTCATGACCTCTGTGTGGTGAGCCACGTATGGCTATTGTATATACTCACTGTAGTTCTATTATTACTATTGTCATCGACATCCACTATTGTATAGACTTACTGTTGTTGCTGTTACTGTTGCTGTTGAATTGTTGTGTTGATGCTGCTGTTGGCTCCGCCTGTGGCTCCGCCCCTCTGAGGAGGTATATAACCGGCCGATCTGAGACAGGCTCTCAGTGCAGGAGAAGCTACAGGTTGGCACACATCTAGTTGATTAAAGCCACTGTTCTTTGGTACAAACTGGCTCGACTGAATTGATGGTCATCACTCTGGACATTCCATAGTGCTTTACACAGAAACATAGAAAATAGGAGCACGAGGAGGCCATACGGCCAATGGCGTGCCGTTTCAACGTAGGCAACGCAGTAGCCAATTTGGACACAGCAAGGTCGCACACAAAACAGAACAATAATAACAAGAGATTCTGTGTTTGTGATGTTAGTCGAGGGATAACATGGTGATCAGGGCACTGGGATGATCTCCCTTTGCTCTTTTTCAGAACAGTTTCCTGGGATCGTTTACATCTACCCTAGGAGGGTCCCAAAGGCGGCACCTCTGGAAATCCAGCACTCCTTCAGTACTGCACTGGAGAGATGGGAAAATAGCAACTGAGAGAAAGCACAAGGCAAGACGATGGGCGAAAAGCTGAACAAGAGGTGGGATAGAAAGTCGAGAGGTGGATTTGAAAGCGGAGCAAAGGGATAGAGAAGGAGTGAGACAAAGAAATGAAATGAAAATCACTTATTGTCACAAGTAGGCTTCAATGAAGTTACTGTGAAAAGCCCCTAGTCGCCACATTCCAGCGCCTGTTCGGGGAGGCTGTTACAGGAATTGAACCGTGCTGCTTGCCTGCCTTGGTCTGCTTTCAAAGCCAGCGATTTAGCCCTGTGCTAAACAGCCCCTCAAATGAAGTTACTGTGAAAAACCCCTCGTCGCCACATTCCGGCGCCTGTTTGGGGAGGCTGGTACGGGAATCGAACCGTTGCTGGCCTGCCTCGGTCTGCTTTCAAAGCCAGCGATTTAGCTCTGTGCTAAACAGCTGCTGTAAAACCCACAGCAAACACAGGGAGAATGTGCAAACTCCACACGGACAGTGACCCAGAGCCAGGATCAAACCTGGGACCTCAGCGCTGTGAGGCCGCAGTGCTAACCCACTGCGCCACCGTGCTGCCCCCTAAATGCGTGAGACACAGATGTATTAGATAGAGAAGCATACAATCATGCTTTACCCACAGAATAATCTCAGGAGGTAATCCCAAACTCTGTTTTTCTGACTATTTCTAACTGGTGGGCATGATTTTCTCAAGGTTGCATTTATCATCATTTCATTTTTCAAATATGTTGTGTTCCAAATGAGCAGCTGTAAGATTTAGATAGAAATAAGAGATTATGATAAAGTAGGTTTTTATTGTTAAAGCGACTTGTGGTAGGCACAGCGCTCATCTGTTACAGGAGCAGCCCTCACAGGATCAGACGCACTGTCGCACTGTTAGGGAGCAGTTTCACTGCCTTTGACGGGGAATAACAGGATGGTAAAACAGCCTCACTTTGAGACCACCAGCTGTTCAAACCATCCACTTGTTTAAGCAAGTTACCCTCTTTTAGAAAGCAAGAAATGTTCAAAACGATGAAGGGGTTTGAAAGAGCCGATGGGGAGAAATTGTTTCCGATGGCATGGTGGCAAAGTGGTTAGCACTGCAGCCTCACGGCTCCAGGGTCACGGGTTCAATTCCGACCTTGGGTCACTGTCTGTGCGGAGTTTGAACTTTCTCCCCGTGTCTGCGTGGGTTTCCTCCGGGTGCTCCGGCTTCCTCCCACAGTCCAATGATGTGCAGGTCAGGTGGATGGACCGTGCTAAATTGCCCCTTAATGTCCAAAAAGGTGAGGTGGGGTTACTGGGTTACGGGGATAGGATGTCGGCGTGGGCTTAAGTAGGGTGCTCTTTCCTAGGGCTGGTGCAGACCCGATGGGCCGAATGGCCTCCTTCTGCACTGTAAATTCTATGATTTTAATGAAAGGACACAGATTTAAGATCACTGGTAAAATGAACGGGGGTAGTGGGGGTGGAGGTAGGGAGAACTTTTTTCAAGGGAGTGGGAATCTTCCCAAGAACTAGCACAGCTGTAATGGGCCGACTGGTCACCCAGTATGCTGTAAAATTAGATGACTTTAAGGTGGTTCATTGAAAGATGCAGCAAAATGAACAACATTCGATATAAAATAGTGAGTCATGCACTTCACTGTCCACTTAAGCGAATGAATGAAGATGTCACATGTCGGCACTGGCTTGGAGGGCCGAAGGGCCTGTTCCTGTGCCGTACCTTTCTTTAATCTCCCCAGTTGAACTTAACAGCCGAGCTTGGATTCGAATCATTGACTTACTGCTACGTCCTGGCCATTCAGAATTTCAGGCAGACCTTGATCGAGTTTCGCTGGCCTCATTAATATCGGGCATTCAGAGTCCACAGATGGAGGTATGACCGCCACGTTGCTGCTGCTCATTCCTCCCCCTGCACGAAAGGGGAGGGGAACATTATGAGATGTAACCAGCACGGTAGCACAGTGGTTAGCACAATTGCTTCACAGCTCCAGGGTCCCAGGTTCGATTCCGGCTTGGGTCACTGTCTGTGCGGAGTCTGCACGTCCTCCCCGTGTGTGCGTGGGTTTCCTCCGGGTGCTCCGGTTTCCTCCCACAGTCCAAAGATGTGCAGGTTAGGTGAATTGGCCGTGCTAAATTGCCCTTAGTGTCCAAAATTGCCCTTAGTGTTGGGTGGGGTTACTGAGTTATGAAAACACCCAATGGTGGAGAGCTTTCGGATCCATAAGTCCAATTATTTTTATATTCATTCTTGGGATGTGGGTATCGGTGGTTAGACCAGCATTTATTGCCCATCCCTAGCTGCCCTTGAGAAGGTGGTGGTGAACTGACTCCTTGAGTCGCTGTTGCGGTGGTCCCTCTGGTGTAGGTACACCCACAGTGCTGTTAGGGAGGGCGATCCAGATTTTGACCCAGCACCATTGAAGGAGCGGCGATCTATTTCCAAGTCAGGGTAATTTGTGACTTGGAGGGGAACCTCCAGGTGGTGGGGTTCCCAGGTATCTGCTGCTCTTGTCTTTCTAGATAGTAGTGGTCATGGGTTTGGAAGGTGCTGTCTAAGGGACGTTGGCGAGTTCCTGCAGCGCATCTTGTAGATGGTACACACGGCTGTCGCTGTGCGTCGGTGGTGGAGGGAGTGAATGTTTGGGAAGGGGTGCCAATCAAGCGGGGCTGCTTTGTCCTGGATGGTGTTGAACGTCTTGAGTGTTGTTGGAGCTGCACTCATCCAGGCAAGTGGGGAGCATTCCTTCACGCTCCTGACTTGTGCCTTGTAGATTTTAGATAGGCTTTTGGGGGGGGGTCAGGAGGTGAGTTACTGCTCATTCCTCCCCCTGCACGAAAGGGGAGGGGAACATTATGAGATGTAACCAGCACGGTAGCACAGTGGTTAGCACAATTGCTTCACAGCTCCAGGGTCCCAGGTTCGATTCCGGCTTGGGTCACTGTCTGTGCGGAGTCTGCACGTCCTCCCCGTGTGTGCGTGGGTTTCCTCCGGGTGCTCCGGTTTCCTCCCACAGTCCAAAGATGTGCAGGTTAGGTGAATTGGCCGTGCTAAATTGCCCTTAGTGTCCAAAATTGCCCTTAGTGTTGGATGGGGTTACTGAGTTATGGGGATAGGGTGGAGGTGTTGACCTTGGGTAGGGTGCTCTTTCCAAGAGTCGGTGCATACTCGATGGGCCGAATGGCCTCCTTCTGCACTGTAAATTCTATGAAATTCTATGATTTCCAACGATATTTCAAATGATCCTCAGTTGCTTTCAGATAATACTGCAGCAGGCTTTGGGAGACAATCTTCTTTGGCATCTCTGGGATTTTAGCTACTTAGGCCACTTGCTTTGCCATCTTCTTTCTCGCCTTCATCATCTGAATGACCTTGGTCCGTGATGAATCCAGGTTCTGTACCCCTAGTGCAAAACAAATGTTATGCAGCATACTGAAAACCACATCATATGGAACATCCGTCCTGGGGTGTATTGCATGATTGGAATCAGTTTGATAGGATGTGCTTAGTGAGAAAAAACTTGATTTGCGCTGATGAAAACACCCAATGGTGGAGAGCTTTCGGATCCATAAGTCCAATTATTTTTATATTCATTCTTGGGATGTGGGTATCGGTGGTTAGACCAGCATTTATTGCCCATCCCTAGCTGCCCTTGAGAAGGTGGTGGTGAACTGACTCCTTGAGTCGCTGTTGCGGTGGTCCCTCTGGTGTAGGTACACCCACAGTGCTGTTAGGGAGGGCGATCCAGATTTTGACCCAGCACCATTGAAGGAGCGGCGATCTATTTCCAAGTCAGGGTAATTTGTGACTTGGAGGGGAACCTCCAGGTGGTGGGGTTCCCAGGTATCTGCTGCTCTTGTCTTTCTAGATAGTAGTGGTCATGGGTTTGGAAGGTGCTGTCTAAGGGACGTTGGCGAGTTCCTGCAGCGCATCTTGTAGATGGTACACACTGCTGTCGCTGTGCGTCGGTGGTGGAGGGAGTGAATGTTTGGGAAGGGGTGCCAATCAAGCGGAGCTGCTTTGTCCTGGATGGTGTTGAACGTCTTGAGTGTTGTTGGAGCTGCACTCATCCAGGCAAGTGGGGAGCATTATTTCACGCTCCTGACTTGTGCCTTGTAGATTTTAGATAGGCTTTTGGGGGGGGGGGTCAGGAGGTGAGTTACTTGCCGCAGGATTCCCAGCCTCTGCCCTGCCCTGGTAGCCACAGTATTTAGTCCAGTTCGATTTCTGGTCAATGGTAACCCCCAGGATGTTGTTAGTGGGGGATTCAGCGATGGTAATGCCATTGGACGTCAAGGGGCGATGGTTAGATCCTCTCTAATTGGGGATGATCATTGCTACCTGTTTCTCATGTGTCAAGCAATCCATTTACAATGTCCTAAATTGTTGGTTTCTGAAAACAACCCATTCAGTTTCCATTCAAATAAATCAATGGCAAGTTCTTAACACTTTCAAAAACAACATCAAAAACAACCTATAATTATATCGCACCTTTCATGTAATAAAACATCCCAAAGTGCTTCGCTGGAGTGACTATAAAACAAAACATGATGCTGAGCCGCATGAGGTGATATTAGAGAAGGTGACCTGCATCTTGTTTAGGTAGGTTTTAAAGAGTGTCTTGAAGGAGTAAAGAAAGTGATGTGGAGAGGCTTGGGGCCCAGGCCCCAGCGGTGGAGAAATTAAAATCAAGGCCAGGATTAGAGCAGTGCCGCTATCGCGGAGGCTTGCGGGGCTCGAGGAGATTACAGAGATCAGGAGAGGCAGGGCCGCTTGGGAATTTGAAAAGAAGGATGAACATTGCAAATTAAAGGTGCTGCTTGTCTGGAGCCAATGTAGGTCGTACAGCACATGGGTGAAAGAGAAATTTGACTTGGTGAGAATGAAACACGGGCAGCCATGTTTTGGACGACCTCAGGTTCACGGAGGGTAGAATGTGGGAGACCAGTTGGGAATGTGTTGGAATAGCCATAGAAATAGTCATGGCACAGATTAGCTTGAACTTAACTCCCTCCGAGAACAGGACAAACCCTCTGGTTTCACATTTTGAGATGAATGTAAGTAGTTGGTGTAGTGATATCATGGTTGTGTTGTAATTCACCGACTGACCACCAGGAGTCTCACTAGTACATAAGTGAATGTTCGAGTCAGGCGACCCCTCAGACTGGCTGGAGGAAGCTGGAGAGAGAGGTTGCTTGTGCTTGATCTTACTGTTATTCGTCTGCTGTTAATGTTAATAACTCGTTTATAGTTTTAGCTACAAGGGTTCTTGTAATATAAATCAGGCCATCCATCAAGAACATTACAGTTGGTACATAGAAATTGTGTTATATATATTTGGTGCAGTAATTTTTGTAAAATCCTGGTTTAAAAGACAGACAGACTTTGTGGCTGGAGAAGGTGCAATTAAAATGCTGTATAAGTGATATCATCATTCTTTCAAGCCATGCTTTTGTTTACCAGGAGAGGCCCAATGGGTTTTTGTTATGATTTCTGGGGAGTAGATAACATTGTGCTGGATTCTCTGCCACCCAACGCCAAAATCGTGTTTGGCGACGGGGCGGAGAATCCGTTTTGGTGCCGAAATCGGGAGCGCCGCCGGTTTTAAAATTCTCCATCCCCCGAACCGCCTCAGGCCATTGCATGAGGCCCGCCCCGCCGTGCTCCGTTGCCCGCTGGCTGAATTCCCGATGGTGTGGGACTCTCATGGTCCCAGCCATATGTAAACCTCATGAAGCGGCTGTGGACTCAGTCCGGGGCCACCACAGCCGGGGGAGGGCCGATCGGAGGGCAGGGGTGGGGCTTCATTCGGGGCAAAATGGGTGGGTGGTCCGGGGCGTGCGAGCGGCCGATGCAGGGCACTACGTTGCCCATCCAGGTCCGCAGGCTGAGTCCGCCATGGAGCACAGCGCGGTCGCTGCAGACCTCCGCTGTGCACAGCGTGGCCTGTGACCTGGAGGTGTTAGGGCCATATCAGCAGCTAGAGCTGCGAGATCTACGCTGCCTCCCTGCTCCTCCCCCAGCAAAACGGGGAATCTGTGGCCTTTTGACGCCAGTTTCCTGCCGCAAAAGACCACAGTATTCCTGACGGCGTGGGGGACATAGTCCCAAAACTGGAGAATCCAGCCCATCATGTTTAAATGAAAGTAAATAGGTCATGGGAATTGAGTGGGATGAAGATGGTATAATTAATGGGAGGAGCCAGGTCTGTAGCAGACAGAGTTGTAGCTAGTTTCTGGAAGCTGTGAGCTGAACAACAGCTTTCGTCGAAGGCTGTCAAATTCTGCATTAATCTGACAGACAGCGATCTGCAGGCTGTTTACTGACAGGATCTCTCTCTCTTCAAGCAGTATTTTAAAATAACTCTTTTTCTAGAGGCCAGCAAATAATCCTGTGTTTGCGAACTTTAGTTAAAAGCGTTTTCTTTTTTTACCTGTGATGGGTTTTGCTTGATTGGAGATAAAGAGGGTAATAGTTAGGAGCTAAAGTGTTTCATTTTATTGCTAAGAATTGTTTAACTGCTGATTGTAAGCTATATTTCTGTGATTTGAAAGTAGTTTAATACTGTTTTAATAATAACGTTTGTTTCATTATATCACATCCCTATTTGTGCGTGGAATCACTCCTGGAGCGAAGTATCCTTTCCTCGCAGTTTTGCAACTTTAAAAAAAAGTGATTGGGACTCATATCCGGTATCCCAGCGAATGTTGGGTTCTGGCCCGGGATCGTAATACTTGGCAAGGTGACAGAGTTCACCGCTATCGAGTTGAATTTGGTTGTTGTACTGCGAGTGGTCTTACATAGAAAAGACTTGGCTTTGTCCTGTCTAAAACCTTGTATTGGTTAGGTGGGGGGGGGGGGGGGGGAGGAGTTGAGGTGGGGGGGAGGAGGGAGGGGGGGGGGGGGGGGGGGGGGGAGGAGGGGGGTGGATGCAGGGGTGCGGGTAACCAGCCTGATTTCCTGGTATTCCTGCTCAATAACGTCCTCTCTGATAACATATGACTGCGAAATACTATAAAAAGAAAGGAAAAACTGTTTTCTGTTGCCTCAGGGTGTGGAATT